>NW_018364545.1:0-2074 GCF_002078875.1 Numida meleagris | reverse complement strand
AAGGCCCGCCCCTCTCCTCTCCACCAATCACCACCCGCCTCATTTACATAACCCCGCCCTCCCCTCCCAAGGCGGCCGTGCTCTCAATTCGATCCGGCACACAACGGGTTAACGGCGGGCCGGACCGCACCCGTGGGCGTGGCCTGACCCCCCCCGCGTGGGCGTGGCTGCGCGCAGAGAAGTCAGCCTATTGGCGGAGCCTCGCCGGGGGCGTGGCGTAGCGTCAACCAATCCCTACAGGCGAGGCGGGGCGGAGAAAGGGGGCGTGGCCTAGCGGAGGGCGGGGCGGGGCCCGGCGCGTAGCCCCGCCCCCTTCGCGGCGTCGCGCGGCGCTGACGTCATCAGCCGGCGTTCGGACGATGGTGGCGGGCGCCTTCCCGATCGCCAAGCTGCTGACCCTCGGCGCCCGCCAGCTCAGCCGCCCGCTGGCCGCCCGCATCAAGGCCGGGGCCCGCGCCAGCCCCTTCTTCCGCACCTACATCTGCCTGCCGCCGGCCCAGCGTGAGCGCCGAGGGGGAAGGGGGGCGGCCAATGGGAGGGCGAGGCGCTGAGAGGCTGGCCAATGGGAGGCCGAGGTGGAAAGGGAGGGCAGCCAATGGGAGGGCGGAGGGGGCGGGATCGGGGTGGAAAAGGCGGGAGGAGGTGAGGGGGAAGGGGTGCGGCCAATGGGACGGCGAGGCTGGGGGGAGGCGGCCAATGGGAGAGAGAAGGGGGCGGGAATAGTGGGATAAAGGGCGGGAGCTGAGGGAGGGGCTGGAGCCAATGGGAGGGCGAGGCGGTGGGAGGGGGCCAATGGGAGCGGGAGGGGGGCGGGCGCAGGGAGATAAGGGCGGGAGCTGCGGGAGGTGCTGACGGGCCAACGGGGGAGGGGCGGTGCGGAGTAACAGCCAATGGGAAGGCGGATCGGAAGGGAGGGCGGTGAGTGACAGCGACGGGGACCAATGGGAGATGGGAGGTGAGCGACGGGCAGCAGCGGCGGGAGGTGTCCGTGAGGAGAGGAGCGAAGGGGACGAGCGGTGACGTCTGGCGGCCCGCAGTGTACCACTGGGTGGAGATGCGCGCCAAGATGCGGATCATGGGCTTCCGCGGCGCCGCCGTCAAGCCGCTGAACGAGGAAGCGGCGGCCGAGCTGGGGGCCGAGCTGCTGGGGGAAGCCATCGTGTTCGGCGTCGGGGGGCTGTGCCTCTACCTGGAGTACTCGCGGCAGGCGGGGCAGTCGCGGCGCCGCGAGGAGGAGCAGGCCGCGGCCCTGCGAGACATGGCGGCGGCGCTGGAGCGCATGCGCGGCGAGCTGGACGCGCTGCTGGCCGAAAGGGGCGGGGCGAAGCCGAGCCCCGCCCCTACGCCGAGCCCCGCCCCCACGGCACAGCTTGTCCCCGCCCATTAAAGCGCCCCCGCGCTCTTCCCCGCGGCGCGGGGGCGGAAGGGGCGGGGTTAATAAACGTAGGGGCGTGGCTTTGTCCATATGTGGTGGTTGGTTTGCATCGGGGGCGTGGCTTTGTCCATATATGGCGGTCGGTTTGCATTGCGGGCGTGGCTTTGTCCATATATGGCGGTCGGTTTGCATTGGGGGCGTGGCCTGGGCGAATCGGGACCCATTCCCGAAGGAGGGGGCGGGGCTTGAGGTGGGCGGGGCCAATGATGCCGCTACTTTGAATAAAGGGGTGGGGCGTGGGTGAAGGCATCCCCCTTTACCTTAAAAGGAATTTGTGGGTGGGGCTAATACATGAGGGGCGTGGCCAAAGCATTGCCTTGAATGAGGGGCGTGGCCAAGACCCAGGGGCGGGGCCAAGGATCACGTGCGATGTTGGAAAGGGGGCGTGGCTTTGGGTGGGTGGGCGTGGCCTCACCTTGTGCAGGGTTCCTCCCATTCATCCCAATTTGGTTTTTTTTGGGGGGGGGGTCATGATTTGTGCCCCCCTCCCCTTCCCACAATGTGACATTAAATCACTGCAGCCCATTCCCTGTCCCTTTGCTGTGACATTGAGGGGGGGGGTCCCATAAGAAACCGTTTTTATTTGGGAATATTGGGGGGATTTATGGTGTGAAAAACGGGGATTTTGTGGTTAAATCA
>NW_018364544.1:167738-168964 GCF_002078875.1 Numida meleagris | reverse complement strand
AAAAAAAAAAAAAAAGAAAAAACCAACAAAACCAAACAAATAAAATAAGAATCTATTTCCCCCAATCACTTTACAGGTAAAGGCTTCCACTGCCTTACGTGGGTTTAGTGGAACGGGAACTCAACATGTGCTATGAAATTCACAGATACAGTTAACGCTGCTTTTCAACGTTGTTTTTTTTTTTTAAAAAAAAAAAAAAAGAAAAAGATCCCAGTTCTTTCAGGCGTCACCTTTCCCTTCCAGCCTTCATTTACGCCGCGTCCTCGTCCTCGGGAGCAGCAGCGGCTTCCTCACTCTCTTCCTCCTCCTCCTCCTCCTCTTCGCCTCCTGCTTGCTGCCGCTCTTCTTCCTCGGGTCGCGATTCCCCTGCGGGCTGCCAGCCTTCCTCCTCCTCCTCCTCCTCCTCCTCCTCCCTGCTCCCTGCACCCGGCTCCACCTCTTGTGCTTCTGCCTGGGCCTCAGTTTCTATCTCCGTCCCCTTTTCTCCCCCCTCCTCTTTTTCGCCTCCTTCTGGGTTCTCCTTGGGAGCGTTGCTTTCATCCTCCTGATTTTCCTCCTCTTTGTTTTCATCACCTAAAATTTCTTCCTCTTTGTTCCCGTCCTCTAAATTCTCTTCCTCCTTGTTCTCGCCGCCCGCGTTTTCCTCCTTGTTCTCATCGTCCAGATTCTCTTCCTCCAGATTCTCCTCCTCGTCCTTGTTTTCCTCTGCTCCTTCCGCCGTCCCTTCCTCCGCGTTCCCAGCCGCTCCCCCTTCTCCCTCCTCGTGCTCCTCTTTTTCCTCGGGGTCATCCGTGAAAGGATTCTCACCCTGCAACACAAGGCAAACGTTTCCCTGCTGTCACAACCCCGATGGCTCCACGCCGGGTCACAGCAGCTGCCTGCAAAGCCTCCCCAAAAAATGTCAGCTTTCAACGCAGCGTAGACCTGAGCAAAGCAGACAGCTCTGTGGGTACCAACAGCTGCGGCGTGGTTCACCCCGCTCCCTCCGCGCTCGGAAGAATCCACCACCGGCAACGAGGTGCTACCAAACCGCACCGAAGGGCCGAGGCTCCAGCACCCACCTTCAGGTAGCGCTCCAGCTTCTTGCTGATCAGCTTGTTGTTCAGAATGCTCCTGGCCACGACCAGCGAGGATTTCTTGGACTGCTCCATCATGGCCTGCGTGGGGGGAAGGAATTAAACACACAAATACGAATACATATATGGATTTAAAAAAGAATAAAGGAT
>NW_018364544.1:163567-165223 GCF_002078875.1 Numida meleagris | reverse complement strand
CAATGGAAGCTTCCATCCCAGAACCCAAATGCTGGGGTGTCCTTGAAGGTCAGTGGAAGCTTCCATCCCAGAACCCAAATGCTGAGGGGTCCTTGAAGGTCAATGGAAGCTTCCATCCCCAAACCCAAACGCTGGGGTGTCCCTGAAGGTCAGTGGAAGCTTCCACCCCAGAACCCAAATGCTGGGGAGTCCTTGAAGGTCAATGGAAGCTTCCATCCCAGAACCCAAATGCTGGGGGGAGGGTGGGGACCCAGTGTTGGTGTTGTGGTGCAAAGGGGGAAGAGGTCGGGTTTGTGCTGGGCTTCTGGGATCCCTGCACTCATCCCAGAAGCAGAGGGGGCCTCGAGCTCATGCTCAGAGAGGTCGGACTGGAAACAAACTCCAATGGGAAGGAACAACCCAGGCCAAATGAGGCCAAAGTTTTTTTGATCATTCAAGTGAAGCTTTGGTTATGAATTAAGAGGATTCTCCCCATTAGACCATGTGTCCTGGCCGGGAGAAAGGGGCAGAATTCCACTACGGGAGGAAGGCGTCGGTTCCTCTCTTCTTGGAGAAGAACGACGACATTGAGGGAGCTGCGAAGCTGAAGACCAAACTCTTGGCCAAGTGACATTCTGTGCACAAATCTGCGCTATTTGAGGCAAGATTTGGTGTCGTTTTCAAGTGGGAATGGCAGCGTTTCATCAGCTGAAACAATGCTCCGGCTCAACGACACGCCGTGCACCTCTTTAGGTTTTACACCGACAACATCTGCCCCTTCCTCATTGCTGCTGCAGCAATTTCAGAGTGACTTTAAAACCCGATCTCTGTGGCGGGTGCCATTCATTCCACAGAAAGGCAGAGCCGCCTGAAACTCCAGTCCTGAGCTTCCCCCCCAGCTCCACACAGCATTTGTGGGATGCCCCCTGGAGATTCGTCCATTTCTCCACCAGCGTGGCCGGACGCGGCCCAAAATCTCGAGGATTCCACAATTACAACTCAAGGACACTCAAGAAGATGGGCAAGAACAAACACAGCACTGAGAAAACCGGGGCAAGAAGAAAGGACCCGGCCTCCAGCCACCACCTTCCTCCTGGAGAAGGAAGCAACATCGCCCCATCAAGTAACACGGGAGACGTTACCTTTCCACCATGCGATCCCGGTGCCTCTTCTTCTGCCTCTCTTGAGTTTTCTTGCCCGCCTGTAATTTGCGTTTGATTTGACTGATCTCTTCTTGAATTGTTAAAGCACCTAAGTGTTTAAAGCAGGTTGCATTTCAGGGCGCTACTTGAGGACAGCACCTGATTCAAGAGAATTGCCCTGGACGAGATCAGGGGTCGGCCCGAAATCGCGCGTCACCGCGACGCCGGAGTCGAGGAGCTGCTCCCTCCGGCCAGGGAGGAATGCAGCTCAGGTGCAGGATTCCTGTTTGGGGGATGAACACATCCGAGGTGCTTTCCTGGCTTTTTGACTTAATTAGCGTTTACCACTTCTGGTTTTAGAAGGTTTTAAATTAAATTAGTTACAGGTTTGTTTGGGTAAGGCGGATGAATTGGCACCACCATTACTTTAGAGAATCAGAGATTGGGTTGGGTTGGATGGGTCCTTGAAGATCATAGAACCATGGAAGGGGTTGGGTTGGATGGGTCCTTGAAGATCATAGAACCATGGAAGGGG
>NW_018364544.1:158178-161192 GCF_002078875.1 Numida meleagris | reverse complement strand
CTCGTGGCCAAGAAGGCCAACGGTGGCCAACAGGGTGCCCTTGTGGCCAAGAAGGCCAGCGGTGGCCAACAGGGTGCCCTCGTGGCCAAGAAGGCGCCCTCGTGGCCAAGGCGGCCAACGGTGGCCAACAAGTTGACTGTGGGCAAACAGGGTGCCCTCATGACCAAGAAGGCCAACAGTGACCAACAGCGTGCCCTCGTGGCCAACAGGGTGCCAACCACGGCCAAGAAGGCCAACAGGGGTGCCCTCAAGGCCAGGAAGGCCAACGGGGGCCAACAGGGTGTCGCAATTTGTTTAGGGTCATTTTTAATGGATGACTTTTTCCTCCAGGAAAGGAACTTGGAGTGGATGATCTTTAAGGGCGACTCTAACCCAACCATGCTGGGATTCCATGGTTCTATGATCTTTAAGGACCTTTCCAAAACCAATCATTCTAGGATTTCATGATTCTGTTACCTTTAAGGACCCTTCCAACCCAACCACTCTATTGTTCCATGGTTCTAAGACTTTTAAGGACCCTTCCCATCCAACCATTCTATCATTCCATGGTTCTATGATCTTTAAGGACCCTTCCAACCAAATCATTCAATCATTCCTTGGTTCTGTACCCTTTAAGGACAATTCCAACCCGACCATGCTGTGATTCCATAGTTCTATGACCTTTAAGGACCCTTCCAACCCAACCATTCTACCGTTCCATGGTTCTATGATCTTTAAGGACGATTCCAACTCAACCATGCTGTGATTCTGTGGTTCTCTAATCTTTAAGGACCTTTCCAACCCAATCATTCTAGGATTTCATGATTCTATTACCTTTAAGAACGCTCCCAACCCAACCATTCTATTGTTCCGTGGTTCTATGATCTTAAAGGACCCTTCCAACCCAACCCATTCAATCATTCTATGATTTTCCCACTCACCGGTCCCCGCCGGAGCCGTAGTGCCCCCCCTGCATGCTGTCAGCATCCAGGTGGGACACCATGTCCAGGCGCTGGTTCATTTTGGCAATGACAGTGTCGGCACTGCCGGCACCATCCGGGTTCATGTCCATGTCCGAGTTGCCCATGTCCCACGAGTTGGAGGCAGCCATGCCATAGCCATAGTTGCCTGAGTTGTCCTGCCCGTAGCCGTAGCCATAATTGTAGTTCTCGTACCCTGCAAGAAAAAAAATAGAGAGTTCTCATCCCTGGTGATCTGTCTCAGCTAATATTTTAATTAGAGTTAAGGTGCATGGGTGGATGAGTGCACCCAAAGCACAGCCTCTAAAAATCAACCTCGTTGGGCTAACACTGACAGCCAAAATCCATCTTAGGCCATTTTTCAGCCTTCACCTGGGCAGCAATTATCCAGGTGGGCTGGAACGGCAACCTGAATCCTCAGCCATGTGGCCCTTCCCAGTTTGCTGTAAAAACTGGGGAAGGAAGTTGTTAACAGATCAAGGAGGATTTTAAAATAAAAGAAAGCAGTTCCAAAAAAATAAAAGTAAAAGAAGAGGGGACGCAGACTCGGTGTTGTATCCTTCAGAACCTGAAGCTAACGAACCCGTCCGCCGGGAACCCCCTCGAGCTGACACCATACTTGCCTCTGTTTGTCCCAGAGTTCCAGTCTCCATAGCCTGGAAAAGAAGACAAAAGCAATCAGAGCTGTGCTTCTTGCAGCTGCTTTTGGTTACCACCGAAAAGGAGCAACACCCTGAAAAAAAGAAACGGCGGCAAATCCGATCTACGAAGAACTCCTGAACAATTCCTGAACCCAGAGGGAAGAGCTCATGGTCAACGCGTTGGCCACCATTGGCCTTCTTGGCCATGAGGGCACACTGCTGGCCCATGGTCAACCTGTTGGCCTTTTAGGCCACCAGGGCACACCACTGGCCCACAATCAACCCAGCTGGCCACTGTTGGCCTTCTTGGCCACGAGGGCATGCTGCTGGCCCATGGTCAACCTGCTGGCTACCAGTGGCGTTCTTGGCCATGAGGACAAACCACTGGCCCATGGTCAACCTGTTGGCCACCACTGGCCTTCTTGGCCATGAGGACAAACCACTGGCCCATGGTCAACCTGCTGGCCACCACTGGCCTTCTTGGCCATGAGGACAAACCACTGGACCATGGTCAACCTGCTGGCCACCACTGGCCTTCTTGGCCATGAGGACAAACCACTGGNACCACTGGCCTTCTTGGCCATGAGGACAAACCACTGGACCATGGTCAACCTGCTGGCCACCACTGGCCTTCTTGGCCATGAGGACAAACCACTGGCCCATGGTCAACCTGCTGGCCACCAGGTGACCCAGGTCCTTTCCCTGAATCCTGTTTTCTCTTTCAGCTTCGACTTCTGCCACACTGCACCGTGACACAGAACCTCTTCATGCAGCAGCGCTGTCCTACCCGAAAGTGCCACTTTTGGTTTAAACACAAGAAATTGAAGGCAGGAGGCACCTATGCAGACCTCCAAGACGAGGGAGCAGGAAGGGGTTCAGGTGCACACAGCCAACCCCACAACTGAACATCGTGCAGGTAAAGAATTGGAGGATGAAATCAGGATCCGGCATTCCTTGCGAGACAACAGCTCTCTGGCCTCAAAAGAGCCCCAAGACAGTTCCAACAGAACGCCCAAAAGAAGACCCAAAAAGAGCCCCAAAAGCAAAATAAAGCCCCAAGAAGAGTCCCGAAGTAGCCCCCAAAGAAGCCCCAAGATCCCCACAAAGCCCCAAAGGAGACGAACAAAGCTCTAAGAAGAGCCCAAAGGAACCCCCAAGGAGCTCCAAGATCCCAACAAAGCTCCAAGAAGAGCCACCAAATAAGTCCCAAAAGGAAACCCCAAAGAGCTTCAATGGGGAACCAAAGGAGCTCCCAAAAGAGCCCCGAAAGGAGAACCAAAGGAGCCCTAAAACCCCAACAAACCTCCAAGAGCACCCAAATGAACTCCAAAAGGAGACCTCAAAAAGTTCCAATGGAAAACTAAACAAGTCCCCCCCCAAAGAGCCCCAAAAGGAGCCCCAGGACCCCAACAAA
>NW_018364544.1:155239-157068 GCF_002078875.1 Numida meleagris | reverse complement strand
CCCCCCCCCCACACACACACACACACCCGGCGCGTTCATTACGGCGCTAATTAACCTCATGAAGGGGCGTGTACCCGCACAGCACCGCTCCCCTTCGGGCAGCGCCGGGACCTTGAGGTTTTTATCCTTCGCGAAAGGAAACTTATGCAAGAAATAAAATAAAATAAAATAATAATAATAAGAGAAATAAACCCGGGTCAGACCCGGACGGGATCGCTCCGTGACAAAACCTGACGCGTTTTCGGGGTTCCGTTCTAAAAACGGGAGCAATTGGGGGACGTTTCAGGGCCTTTTTCGTTTTTTATTTGGTTTTTTTTTCGGTAGAAGGCCGCAGGGAACCGGAGATCCCACAGAGCTCAGCGCCGTTCTGAGGCCAAAAAAAAAAAAAAAACCGGGAATTTCAGCAAAACCTGAGGAGAACCCCGCCGGGAGCCGGACCGTGACAGAACCCCCGCCTCGTTCGGCCCCAAATCCCCGTTTCCGGGGCGTCCCTTCGCCCCCCGCGCCGCTCCGACCCCTCGGCAGCGCCCCGTGAAGGGCCCCGGGGCCGCCCCCGCCGCCATCTTTGCGCCGCGCCCTCACCTGAGTAACTCATAATGGCGGCGCCGCCGCCCGCCGCCGCCTCTGCGCCCAACGGTACCGGCGGCGCCGCCCCGCCTCCCCGCCGCGCTCATTGGTCGCAAGGGGTTCTCCGCCCGCCCCCTCGCCCCGCTCATTGGTCCGGCCTCCAGGCGGCTGGAGAAGGTCATTGGTTGGTAGGGGGCGTCGCTCGCCGCCTCCCGCTGGGCGGTCCCAGCTGGGATTGGAGGACGAAGATGTCAATCGGCGGTTTTCCCCGTGGGCCCTGTGGGAACGCGCGCTGATTGGTCAGATGGCAGGGAGGCGGTGCCGCCGCTGTTCTCTACTCCGATTGGTCAACCGGGGGTGGGAGGGCTGAGCGCTACCTCCACCAATCGCGTGGCAGAACGGCCCGGAGCCGCCAGCTCCGCCCCCACCGCGCAGGTGCGGCGCTTTGCCCCGCCCCCTACTCAGAGTCGCGTGCCGCCATTGGCTGCGGCTCGCGGGGCTCCGCCCCCGGCGGGGGATGCGCGCGCAGAAACAGCGCGGGCGCGGTGCCCGACCCCAGTGCCCCTGGGCCACGGGACACTGCCCCATCCTGACCCCGGTGCCACGGGACACTGCCCCATCCTGACCCCGGTGCCACGGGACTCTGCCCCATCTTGACCCCGGTGCCACGGGACTCTGCCCCATCTTGACCCCGGTGCCACGGGACTCTGCCCCATCCTGACCCTGGTGCCCCTGTGCCATGGGACACTGCCCCATCCTGACCCCCCCCATCCCGACCCCGATGTCTCCATGCCCTGGGTCACGGCCATGCCTTGACCTCAGTGCCCCAACGCAGTAGGACACGGCCTCACCCTGACCCCCCTGTCCTACGCTCTGGGTCATGCCCTCACCCTGACCCCGCGTGTCCCTCTGCCATTGGACGCATCCACATCCCAGCGTCCCCATCCTGACCCCGGTGCCCCAGTGCCATGGGATGCTGCCCCATCCCCATGCCCTGGGTCACGGCCGGCCATGCCTCAACCTCAATGCCCCCACGCAGTAGGACACGACCTCACCCTGGCCCTCCTGTCCCATGCTCTGGGTCATCCCCTCACCCTGACCCCGCGTGTCCCTCTGCCATTCCACGCATCCACATCCCAACATCCCCATCCTGACCCCGGTGCCCCTGTGCCATGGGATGCTGCCCCATCCTGACCCCGCTGTCCCCATGCCCTGGGTCACGGCCATGCCTTGACCTCAATGCCCCCACGCAGTAGGACACG
>NW_018364544.1:150168-151694 GCF_002078875.1 Numida meleagris | reverse complement strand
GGATCCCAACAGCCCCCAATCCCAAAGGAACCAGACCCCAAAGGAACCGGATCCCAACAGCTCCCAATCCCAAGGGAACCACATCCCAAGGGAACCGGATCCCAATGGCTCCCACTCTGAAGGGAATCGGATCCCAACAGCTGTGCCCCTCTCCCAACTCACTGTGGAAATTTGTGCGCTGATGCTCTTCCATCTTCACCAACGAGAGGGGCGAGGTGACCATGGGCCGCTCCCCGGTGCCGTCCAGGATCTTGCAGGGCTCGCCGTGCGCCAGCTCCGCCGCCAGCCCTTTGCTCAGCAGGGCCATGCCACCGTGCTGCAGGCTCAGCGGCATCCTCCGCGCTCCGTCGTGATCACGGGCGTGCGAAGAATTCCGGAATTTCTTCGTGAAGGGTCGGCCGCCCTGGATGTAGCTGCGGTACGCGCCGGCTTTCTGCGGCCGGTGCCGGATCCACTCGCTGAGCGTCTCGATGGGCGAGCCGTTGACGCACCACTCGGTGACGCCGAATTGCCGGAGGTGCGCCCGCGCGTGGCTGGCCAGAGCCTTGCGGTTCTCAAAGTAGAGGCCGCAGAGCTCGCAGCACGCTTCGGTGGCTGGGGGAGCGGGGCAGGCGGTGAGCAGAGGGGTGAGACTCACCCCGTTCCCCCCTCCGCCACCCCTGGGTGGGAATCCACCCCCTCCCGGTGTACGTTGGGTGGTGGTGAGCTCCGGGATGGTGCTGCTGGGTGGCAGGCGGGGTCAAGGCTCCAAGGTACAGCTAACTGGGATGGGGGATGGTGGGAGGTCCCCAAATCTCTGCTCCCCATCAGAGACACCCACGGTGAAAAGCTCGAGCCCAATATCCAAGTGCGGTGCCATGTGGATGGCGTGACTGCGGCCAACCCAAGGCCACGGCCAACCCAAGGCCACGGCCAACCCAAGGCCACGGCCAACCCAAGGCCACGGCCAACCCAAGGCCAAACATCCAGCCCCTCCCTGCAGCCTCCAGGAACCTGGACAAGCCACACCACGCGTCTCCCCACACTTACAGCTGTGCGCGGGCTTGTCGTGCACAGACTTGGTTTTGAAGGGCAGCTCGGTCTGGATGTAGGCCTTGTGCTTCACCTCGGGGTGGGGACCCAGGCGGTCGTCCTGCAGCGGCCGTTTGGTGGCCAGCGGCGTCAGGAAGGCGCCGTGGGGCTTGGCGCTGAGCGGCGACAGCGAGAGCTCGCGGCCGATGCTGGAGCCGCCGGGTTTCCCCGTCCGCCCGCCCAGCGGAGGGAGGGCCATGGCCTGCAGCACTTTCCCGGGGGGCTTGGGGTCCATCCCCTCCTCCCCAAACCCTTTGGGGGGTTCGATGATGGAGGTGTGGGGCTCCTTCTTGATGACGCAGGGCTTCGATTTCTTCTTGAGGATCTCGCGCAGGGTGTCGATGGGCGAGCCGTTCACCGACCACTCCGTCACCCCCATCTGTCGGAGGTGGGAGCGCGCGTGGCTCGACAGCCCCTTGCGGTTCTCGAAGAACTCGCCGCAGAACTCGCAGCGG
>NW_018364544.1:142445-146333 GCF_002078875.1 Numida meleagris | reverse complement strand
CTGTGGTCTTTAAGGACCCTTCCAACCCAACCATTCTACCGTTCTGTAGTTCTATGGTCTTCAAGGACCCTTCCAACCCAACCATTCTATCATTCTGTAGTTCTATGGTCTTCAAGGACCCTTTCAACTCAATCATTCTATGATCTATAAGTACCTTTCCAATCCAGCCCATTCTATGGTTCTGTGATCTTTCAGGACCCTTCCAACCCAAACACAACCCATTCTATGATTCTGTGATCTTTAAAGATCCTTCCAATGCAAGCCCAACCCATCCCATGTGATCTTTCCGGATCCTTCCAACCCAAACACAACCCATTCCATTGTTCCGTGATCTTCCAAGACCCTTCCAACCCAAACCTAACTCATTCCACAATTCTGTGACCTATCAGGACCTTTCCAACCCAACGTTTCCATCCCTCTATGACACTAATTAGGGCAACTGAAAGGGCAGGAAGACTGATTGAGGTGGTCTACGGAAGACAAGGGGCATGTGTCGGCCCCAGCGTGCTCTGGCAACTCAACATAACGAAATAAGAGCACAACTCAACCACTCTCTTCCAGAAAATTCAGCAAAAACTCCTGAAAACACGGATGAGCGTCTGCTCCCACTGCCACCCCACACCGAGGGCTGTGCTGAGCGCTGTGCTCCCTACTTGATTTTGGACAGTATGGCCCTGAGCCTGGGGCACAATGTCTCCAGGTTTTTGGGACACCACGTCCCCAGATTTTTGGGCACCATGTCCCCAGGTTTTTGGGGCATCGTGGCCCTGAGTTTGGGGCACCACATCTCCAAGTTTTCATCGCATCATGTCCCTGGGCTTTTGGGGCACCACAGCCCTGAGTTTGGTGCACCATATCCCCAGGATTTGGGGGCACCACGTCCCCAAGTTTTTGGGGCACCACGGCCCTGAGTCTGGGGCACCACATCCCCAGGTTTTTGGGGCACCATATCTTCAGGTTTTTGAGGCTTTGGGGTGCAAACATCCCTGGGCTTTCGGGATGCAACATCTCCACGTTTGAGGGGGAACCGTGGCCCCAAGTGTTTCGGGTACTGCACCCCTGAGTTTGGGGCACAACATCCCTGGGCTATCGGGGGCATCATGGTCTGAGGTTCTGGTACAATGTCTCCGAGCCTTTGGGGTGCAGTTGCCCCGGGTTTTGGGGGTGCACTGCAGCCCCATGTTCAGGGAACAACATCCCTGAGTTGTTCAGGGCACTGCATCCTCAATCTAGGGATACCCCAATTTAGGGTACAACGTCCCCAGGCTTTCAGGGGCACAACGACCCCAAGTTTTTGGGGGCACAACATCCCCCAGTACTGGGGACACTGTCTCCACACTTTTGGGGTACTGCATCTCTGAGTTTGGGGCACCGCAGCCCCAAGTTTTAGGAGCACAATGGCCCCATGCCTTAAGGGCAACATATCCCCAAGTTATGGGGACATCGTGTCCCAGACGTTCAGGACACGATGTCCCAAAGTTTTGGGGGCACGATGCCCCCCTGGCTTTTAGGGACACCACATTCCTGAGTTTTTGGAGGACAATATCCTCACCTCATGATTGGAGTACAACGTCCCCAAGATTGAAGTACCGAATTCCTGAGTTTGGGGCACCGTGGCCCCAAGTCTTTGGGGGCACTGGATCCCCAAGTTTTTGGGGCACCATGTTCCCTGGCTTTTGGGGGCACCACGACCCCGAGTTTGTGGGACACAGCATCCCCAGATCTTTGGGACACAGAATCTCTGAGTTTTTGGGGCACTGCATTCCCGAGACTTTGAGGCAGAACATCCTCGGGTTTTCAGAGCACAACAACCCCAAATTTTGGGGCACAACAGCCCCAAGTTTTGGGGCACAACAACCCCAATTTTTGGGGCACAACAACCCCAAGTTTTGGGGCACAACATCCTCAGGTTTTTGGGGCACAACAACCCCAATTTTTAGGGCACAACATCCTTGGGTTTTCAGAGCACAACAACCCCAAGTTTTGGGGCACAACATCCTCAGGTTTTGGGGCACAACATCCTCAAGTTTTTGGGGGCACAACATCCTCAAGTTTTTGGGGGCATAACAACCCCAAGTTTTGGGGCACAACAACCCCAAGTTTTGGGGCACAACATCCTTGGGTTTTCAGAACACAACAACCCCACGTTTTGGGGCAGCACATCCCTGGGCTTTCAGGGCACAACACCCCCAAGTTTTCAGGGGGCACAACGCCCACATCAGGGTCATGACGCCCCTCACCAGGCTCCACCGAGCACCGCTCGGCACCCAGCGACCCACAGACCCCACAGCTCCCGGAGCTGACGAACACACGCACCAGGCAGCTCCATCCTACCCCCAGCAACACCTCCCCACCCTTCCCCTTGGGGCGGAGAGCCGCCGGTACTCACTTTTGGGGTCATGCGGATCCGCTTTGCCGCCGGGCGGCTCGGCGCACAGCTTGGTCCCTATGCGGGCGGGCGGCTCCGGCTGCCCCGGGGCTGCGCTCTTCTTGGGCAGCGGTGGCGGCGGTGGAGGCGGTGGGGAGCCCACCTCCATGGCCACCACCTCCTCCTCCTCCGGGGCCAGAACTGCGGAGAGAAGAACAATCATCAGCCCCCACCCCCCGACGTAATTTTGGGGTGAAAAAGGGCCCCTTTCCCTATTTCCAATCCTTGTGCGAGAGGGGATAAAGGGGCATTCTCCCTATTTCTAATCCCTCTGTGGGAGGGGAAAAGGGATGTTTTCCCCTATTTCCAACCCTTCAGTAAGATGCGGAAGGGGAAAAGGGGCTTTTCCCTATTTCCAGCCCCTCTGTGCAAGGGGAAAGGAGGCTCTTCCCTATTGAAACCCCCTATAAGGCACGTGGGGGGATGCTGAGCTCTGTGGGGGGACAGTGACAGCTCCATGGGGTGGCTCTGGGGCTGCTACGGAGCCCAACCCAGGGGTGGTGCCTGGGGAGACCGTGGGGCAGCCATGGGATCGCTGTGGGGCGGCTCTGGAGCCCAACCCAGGGGTGGTGCCTGGGGACACTGTGGGACAGGGGTGTGGGACCCAACCCGGGGGTGGGGCCTGGGGCGGCTGTGGGGCAGATCTGGGGCTGCTGTGGGGCCCAACCCAGGGGTGGGGCCTGGGGCGGCTGTGGGGCAGATCTGGGGCCGCCGTGGGGCGGCTCTGGGGCCCAACCCGGGAGAGGTGCCTGGAGAAGCTGTGGGGCAGATCTGGGGCTGCTGTGGGGCCTAACAGGGGGCAGTACCTGGGCCCGCTGTGGGGCGGCTTTGGGGCCTGACCTGGGGCTGCCGTAGGGGCCAACCCAAGGGTGGGGCCTGGGGGCCGCTGTGGGGCAGCTGTAGGGCCGCTATGGGGCGGCTGTGGGGCCCAACCTCGGAGCAGCGCCTGGGGCAGCCGGGGGGCAAATCCGGGGCAGCTGTAGGGCCTAACCCAAGGGTGGGGCCCGGGGGCCCGCTACGGGGCCGCTGTGGGGCAGCTTAGGGGCCCGAGCCGGGGGTGGTGCCCGGGGCCGCTGTGGGGCAGCGCGGTGGGGCCCGCTCCCGGGGGCGGCGGCTCCGTGTCACGGCTCGGGAGGGGCCGCGTCCCTCCTTTGTCCTCACCCCACAGCGCGGCGCGGCGCCGGGGATGGCCCCGCTCTCCCTCAGCCCCGGGCCGGGCCCCGCGGTGGGGCCGAGAGCGACGGGGAGAAGAAGGCGGCGGGGCCGGGGGGAGGGGCCGCTCACCGGGCTCGGGGGTCGCCTCGGGCCCGGTCTCGCCGTCCCCACCCCGGTCCCGCTCTCGAGGCCGCGGGACCGCCGCCGCTTTTGTCACTTTGGGCGGCGAGGAGGTGGAGGCCGCCATCTTGGAGCGGCGCGCGGGGCGGCCCCGGGCAGCGCCAATCGAGCGCAGAACGGCGGCG
>NW_018364544.1:128590-141256 GCF_002078875.1 Numida meleagris | reverse complement strand
TTGGGGATGGGGAAAGCCATGGGGAGGGGTGGGGCCCGATGGATGGGGAGAGCCACGGAGGGGGGAACCCCAGTGGATGGTGGAGAGCCATGGGGGGGGGCCCAATGGATGGGAAGGGGACCCCAATGGATGGGGAGAGCCACGGAGTTGGGGGGGGACCCAATGGAAAGGATGGGAGAGCTCAATGGATGGGAATCCCATGGGTGGGAGGAGGGGGGGACATCGAAGGGATGGGAACCCCCAATGGGATAGAGCTCCCAATGGAGGGGCAGCCCCACAGATGATAGACTATGTAGGGAGGGGAGCCCCATGGATGGGACAGCCCTATGGAAGCGAGAACCCCACAGATGAGAAGACCCATAGAAGGGGAAGGCAGCTCCGTGAGAAAGGATGGGAGACCCCAACGGATGGGAGACCCACGGAGGGCAGGGGAGCCCCTAATGGTGGGGCAGTCCCCAGTGGATGGAACAGGAGAGCCCCATGGATGGGCAGACCCATAGATGGGAGCCCTCCTCAGTGACCCCAAGGTCTCCCCACCACACCCCAGTCCCCCACCCAGCCCCTCGGGCCTACCCAGGGCCTCACTGCCCCCACATCCAGAACAAGGCCCAGCTCCATGACCCCTCACACCCTGCCCCACACACCCCACACGTAAGGACCCCACTGGTTTCTACTGGAGACGCAAAAAGGAGCACTTTGCTGTCCCCGCATGCTATCCCGAGGCACTGTCAATGCTCCACGATGCCCACAGTACAAAGAATGCACCAACACAGACTCAAGGGGATGAGCAATAAAATCTCCCTGAAAATACAGCTCCTCTCCCAAGAATAACTGATCCCCAAACGAGACCAACAGCGCTACCGCAACCAGTGCCGAGAACCTCAGGTTTTAGGCAAAAACCACCCCACCACTACAGCGGGTGGTGGGAGAAGGGAGCCATGGCCACACGCTGCCTGATGCTTAAGCTATGAAACAAAATCTATCAGGTAAAAGCTGGTTACGGAGCCCAAAAGATGCTTTTGCCACTGATGGGGCCACGCAACTCAACGACAGCCAACAGCATGCAACCCAACCCAACGCCAAGCCCCTACAGCCAAACCCTACTCAACCCTGATCCCCTGCGCCCTATGTCAAACCCAAGCCCAATGCAAAACCCCCAAACCCAATGCAAAACCCCCAAACCCAATGCAAAACCCCTAAAGTCAACACTGAGCCCTAACGCCCAATGCCAACCCCTACGGTCAGCACTGACCTACAGCCAGCGCAAAACCCTATGGCCAACACTGAACCCTACCCAATGCCAACCTCTATGGCCAACGCAAAACTCTACCCAATGGCAATCCCTATGGCCAACACAATACCCTACCCAATGCCAACCTCTATGGCCAACGCAAAACCCTACCCAATGCCAACCTCTATGGCCAACGCAAAACCCTACCCAATGCCAACCTCTATGGCCAACGCAAAACCCTACCCAATGCCAACCTCTATGGCCAATGCAAAACCCTACCCAATGGCAATCCCTATGGCCAACGCAAAACCCTACCCAATGCCAGCCCCCCACGGCCAACACTGACCCCCTATGGCCAACACAAAACTTGACCACCAGCGCAGAACCCAACCCAAGAAGGGGCAGTGGGCGAGACGAGAGCACCCACAGCTAAAAGAAAACCAGACCCGTGCTGGACACCCAATTTTACAGCACAGTGAAGTTTTTAGAGATTCAAATTCCTACTGAAGTGAAACACCCCAACTCCACGTGGCGCGCTCAGAATATCCGAAAGAAATCTCGTAATAGTGGCCAGCGTCCCGCACAACTCCATACACCAGCCCCAAAAGTTCCCTTATGGAGAACTCCTGGCCCCACACAGGACCACCTGAAACCCAAACCCTGTGTCTGAGAGTGGTGCCCCAACATTCTGTGTGCTCGGGGCCGTGACCACTGCCCTGGGAATCTGATCCATGCCCACCACCCTCTGGGGAAGAACCTTTTCCTAATATCTAACAACGTCCCCCGACAGAGCTCTGTGCCCTTCCCTCGGGCCACCAGAGAGCAGAGAGGTGCTGAAATCCAACAAGATGACATCACCCGGCTTCCTTTGGTCAGTGAGGTGGGTAACTTTGTCATAAAGGAAATTAAGTTCGTTAAGCAGGACTTTCCCCTTATGAACCCGTGTCGCTGTGATCAATTACTGTTGGCTTTCAACCCCTTGAACAATCTCTGTAATTTTTACAGGCACCGAAGTGAGACAAACAGCCCTATAATTACCGGGGGCTTCTCTCTTGCCCTTCTTGGCTCCTGATTCCCAAGGCCATTAAACAAAATAATAATTGAGAGAGGTCTCATGATGACATCAGCCAACTCTTTGAGCACCTTGAGATGGATCCCGCTGGGTCCCATGGCCGTCCATACATCATCCTACAGTGCAAGAAAATGATGAGAATAGGGCATGGAGAGCGCAATTGCTGTGCCACTAATTGGCTCCGTGCGCGATAGGGATGAAAGAATCAGTTTTTGCCAGCCAGCCAGGCGCCCAGAGCTCTGCCAAGAGGCTTGGCCAGCTCTGCGTTGTGTTTTCCATTTCCCCGATGGTTTCCAACACGGTGCTTCCCTTCATTGGCTTCGCTCCTGAACTGTGCACGCCAGCTGCCTTCCCTTTTGGCGACGCGTGTTGGGTTCAGCCAGGTTTAACCATGGGGTGGAACTGCTCTCCTGGGCTTGGAGGGAAGCATTGCTGAAAAAATGCACGGGGAAGTAAGACCTCGAGGTATCGCTAGCTGAAATTTAATGGGATGGGGAGGAGTACAAGAAATAAGCCACGTTCTCATGTCCTGGAATGCAAGCAGTATGTGACGTTGCAATGCTCGGTTGGGGTTGGGGCTGTCGCGCCGTGTTTCAGGCTCATCCCAACTCAGAGCTCCCCCAGCATCAAGCATCCCTTCCTCCAGCTATCCCAAAACGGGTTTTCCCCAAAGCATTGAGAAAGAAATTGATTCCCTATCGTTGTTGTCGCAACTGAAAGGTGGAAGGGGTTACTGCAGCCCTACACCCAGGGAGCATCGATAACTCCGATAAGTCCTGCACGGAAAGACCTGGATGAAGGATTTCAGTGCCATCTCCTGTGGCCGTAGCTCAGCTCGTGTGAAAATAGGGCAGGAAAAGAAGTAAGAAGCCAACAAGAGCTTTGCGAGGAGCTGGAAGTCAAGAAAAGAATGAAAGGCAGCGGAAAGTAGGTCAGGAGAGCAGCACAAGGAGGGTCCTCAGGGCACAGCGGAGGGGGTGTCACCTCCACCCTACGCAAATTCAATGGGACATGGTTCAATGGGACATGGTTCAATGGGACATGGTTCAATGGGACATGGTTCAATGGGACACAGCCCTGAGCTTTCTGATCTGGCTCTGGAGGTGGCCTTGTCGGGGTCAGGTACCTCCAGAAGGGTTTCTGACATCCATCGAACACAGGATGAGCCTCGTGGATGGGAGAAAAGACACCAGACCCCATCTACAAAGCTCCAGCGTTTTGATTTTGATTCCTTTTCTTCTCCTTTGGGGGGGGGGGGGGGGCGGCCACAATCAGAGAAAGCAAAGCTCAGAATGGAAATCGGAGCTGTGCCGAGCTCTTTGCTCTCGTGTCAAAGTGAGAAGGAGGAAACGAGGCTCAAAAGAAAAAAAAAAATCAGCATTGAATGTCCTCTTCCAGCTCCAGCTGTGCTGGGGAAGAGGTCACCATCGGGTGCCCTTCTTTTGGGGAAGGGGCTGCCATCGAGGGCCTTTCCTTGGCACTGCAGCCCTGTGCCATCCAGGTCAGGGTTGGGTCGAGTGCCTGGAGGACAAGGAAGGGCAATGCCACTCCATGCAGGCAAGGGGAAAAAACCCAAGACACCAGCAGACAGAACTAAAAGAGGGAGAAAATGCTGGAAAAAGAGATGGAGGGGGGGAGGAATCCTGAAATCCAACTGTTCCGCAACAGATTTTAATATTTCTCCAAACATCTGTGATGAAGCTGAAAGCTCTTTGCAACTAAAGATACCCCCAATTGGAAGGGGCCATCGAGCCCAGCTCCTGGCCCCACAGCAGTGGACTCCCTAATTTTGGTTTTATTTTAGGGTTTTTTTGGGGGGGAGATTTTTGGGCAAGCCAAGAGTCAACCCAAGAGTTCAACCATCAGAGCATCATCCGAAGGCTTCTTGAACATGGACAACCCAACCGCTCACCCAACGCATTGTGTGTTTACTACCTTCACACTGGATATTTTGTCCATCAAGTCTTCATATGAGCAAAAATTCATTAAAAAAAAAAAAACCAACAAAACAAAACAACAACACCTCCACCATCTTCTCCTTGTCGCCCAGTTGGGTGACCTTCAAGATGACACACAGGGCATGGCCATCCCTCCATGGATGTTGGCTGTGACCAACGATGGCGCTGCCTTCCAGCCATCACATCATGTATTTATCCAGCTCTGCGCTGCGTGTTTTGCCCAGAAAGCCTCAAGATTTGCCAAAAAATCATTAAAAACCACCCCCGCCATCTCCCCTTTGTCCCCCAGCTGGGCGACCTTCAAGGGGATGGCTGTCCCTTCGTGCTTGTTGGCTGTGACCAATGACCACGTTGCCTTGCAGGTGTTTTTTTTTTCCCCAATAGCCCCCTGATAACCTCCATCATTTTGCTGGGCACCGAAGCGAGACTGACAGCTCCGTAATTACCAGGGCTTCTCTCTTTGCCCTTCTGGAAAACTGGAAGGGCAATAACCTGTGCCCACCCCGCTATGGGCTCTGTGCTCGGAGATGCATGGAAAGCCGTCGGCAGCCAAAATGCTGGGAAACAAGCAGATCCGCAGCCCCAAACCTGCTCCCCGAAGGCTGCACCAACAGAAACGAAGCTTTGCAATGAGGAACCTCCTCAGTGCCATCAACATGGGGTTTTGATCCATTTAGGCTTTAGAGAGGGAAGAGAGGAGCAAGAGAAGGAAGGGGCAGCCGCATTTCGGAATCCTTGTCCGGCAAGGATATAGGATCAGTTCCCTGACGCCGTACCATCCAACCAGCAAGATATTACTCTGTGTTACACCAAAATCCAAGAAGGAAACACCAAGTCAGCTCGCGATGCAGGCAGAGCCCTTCCAGCAGCTCGCTACCACCTGCTCCCAGCCCAAACCTCGTTAACGGTGCTTAAAACCTTCCGCAAATTGGCCTAAAAAACATGAGCAGAGAGAAGCAGGAGAGGCTGCTGAGACCCGACGCCACTCGCTGGAGCTCTCAGCGCTCTGATGTCTCCCACGCGATCGAAGCAAACCCACGGATTCCTATAACAAACCTCAAATCCCCCCCTTACTGATCAAGCACCCCACGTCCCCAACCCCCACAGATGACGTGCCCCATGTCCCCAGCCTCAACCCAACAACTGCTTGCTCAGCTCCTTTGCAAGAGTTCGATCGATACCAAGCGGCCCAACGACGCCGTGCAATGATTGCACGCCCAACCCCGGAGCGAGGGAGCAGCACGCGGCACTTCCCCCCCTTTTTTTTTGTGGAGTTTGTCACCTTTTTGGTGAGTTGGCTTTGGGTTCCACCCCACTCTCATTCTGCAACCTGAGCTGGAGGTGGGATGGAGGAGGTGTTCCCAACGTCACACGCCAAAACATTGAGCAACATTGGCCAAACCCATGGGCAAAATCCCAGTTCAACGCACAGCCCTTTCCTCAAGACACATCCTCCACTTTTGTTTTTTTTTTTCCACCCCTTTTTCCCTTAAATTTAATACTGGGGACATCTGATTGAGTTCACTATGGTCAGAACTGCTTTAACCTCCTCCTCCACCAGAAGGTGGCTGCACTCCTTCACTGTGACACCTCCCAGCATCCATGCCTACTAGACCCTGAGCTTTCAAGCACTATCCACAGTGCCTCGTGCCCGTGAATTTGGGGCACTGCACACCCAGTAATTTCTGAATGATTGCTCCAGACAGCGGGAGCACCCAGCCACCAGCAGCAGGAACTCTGCTGAGCCCTCCCCTTGGCATCAACCCCTGTCCTGGGCTTGGAGCTCTTCATCTTCCAGCTCTGCCAAGCCAAGAATTAAGAGCTGGCATTGGCTGTGCTCATTTGTGTTCGTTACGGAGAGCTGGGATTACAGGCTTTATGACACTTCAATTAAAGACAGATGCATCCCTGCAGTGAGAAGCTCATGTAGGATCGTGCTGAGCAGAACCTCCCCAAGAAGGACTTCTAAAAAGTGATGGAGCACACAGTGTCACTTTCTCATGACGTGCGAGCAAGCTTTTAGCCTTTGGGAGAACGCCACTGTGGCAAAGGTTTTGTGCCAAGTCAGTTTTTTTGGGAGGGGAAGTTTGAAAGCTGCTGGGGACGCATTGCTCTGAACCCAGCGCCGCTCCGTGAGTATTTCGAGGGCTCGGCGGATGGAAGGGACTCGCTAAGACCCAAAGGTCAAGCTTCCAATTCCCCTTGGGGAGACAACACCTAGGGAAAATGAGCAGCCAAGGGGTGAACACCGCTCCCCCTGCACAGGTAAAGAGCAGGGTGGCCACGCTCAGCACCAACACCCAACACTTCTCCGCCCCAAATATCCCACAGCACACTCCTCTGACTCAAACACCCCAATGAGTTTCTGGGTTTACGAGTTTTGCTGATGGAAACCTTCTTCCTAAGCACAGTTGCCACCCAAGCAGGAGGCGATCCCTCCATCCACAGCTTGAGATCCTTCATCACCACCTGCCCCAAACCCGGCTCAGACTTCACCCAGCACCACCACCACGACGGAGACGCACAAATCGACACCAGGTTCCGCCAAGCAATCCATCCCTCGCCCCAAGGATTGAGACAAGCTGCCGACAAAAGGGTTTGTGGCTTCACTCACCGTCTCTGTAGGACTGCAAGGACTCATCTCCCCAAGACGGGGGGAACGGGGACAGAGGAGAGCGTGGAATGCTGCACTCGGAGATGGGGGTCATGCTCTTGCGGGGCACGAAGCCGTGCGGCTCTCGGCCTGGGGACGAGGGCTCCGCTCCCACCGCCGCCTGCAGCATGGGGTACTCGGCCGAGTTGGCCAGCAGCTCCTTGAGGATGTTGATGGGCGAGATGGTGAGCTCCCAGTTGGTAATACCAAAGTCTCTCAGGTGGGCCCTGGCGTGGCTGGAGAGCCCGGCGCGCGTGTCGAAGCCGGCCCCGCAGAACTCGCACCGCATCAGGCTGAACGTGCTCGGGTCGAAGTTTGCAACTGAGGAAAGAAGAACAGAGTCAGCGGGGAAAAGTTGGGATCAAGCCTTTGGGAAGGGGTTGTTAGACCCAAAAGAGCCGTGAGACGCAGCCATCGAGGCTGGCCACGGCACCATACGTACCCATAGTCTGGGGGGGTGTTTTCTAAACCCCACCGATTAAAACAAGAAAATAGAAAGCACGGCGAATTGAATACATACTACCTTTTTTCTTCTTCTTTTGGAAGGAAAATTTTTGCTCAATAGCTTTCACTTCTTCCGCCGAGATGAAATGCCGGACGTTGTAGCTCACCCCAACCCGGTTGAGGTGGCCCCGCACGTGGTTGGCCAACCCGATGCCGTTGTGGAACCGATCCGGGCAGTACGGGCACTTCCTCTCCTCATTCTTCAACATGGGCGAGTCGGAGTCCAAAAAGTCGTCAAACTCCAATGGAGAGTCCAACAGGAGCACATCCAAGGGAAGAGGCTCTTCCATCACGAACTCCCGCGACGGGAACGCTGCTTTCTTCTTGTAGGGCTTCGCCCGGGGCCGCTTCTTCGCTTTGGGGTGCGGGTTGACCTCCTCCAGCAGAACGATGGGCACCATCATCCGCAGCTGCTGCTGCTGCTCTTCGGAGGCGATGGAAGGGTCCGTGGCTCTCAGCGTGTCCCTGTACGTCCTCTTGAGGTCCAAAGCAGCTTGAGGGATGGTGACGGGTTTGGTGACTCTGTGCTCCGTCAAGTCCATGTCCGTGCTCATGGAGAACTCCCCTTCCACGCCCCCCACCTCATTGATGAACATCCATTTGTGCTTGACCTCCTCCAGCCCCGTCGGGTGACTCCTCAAACCATCGCCTTCGGCTTCGAGGTGCTGAGCCGCCGTTTTTTTTTTCAGGTGCTGCAGAGCCAACTGCGAATAAGCCTTGGTGGAGGAGAGCCCCGGGTTTTTGTGCGGGGCAGCGTACGGGGCCGCTTTCCTGGCGTGGAACCCCGACGTCGCGTAGTCCTTTTTGCTACCCCCGTTGCTTTTGTTGAGCCTTGGGTGATCGACGGCGAAGCCGTGGACGTCGTAATGCGCCGCGCTTTCCCGGTGGGGCGGAGGGAAGAGCTGCTCCGCTTTGCCAAAATAATCAGCCTCCGCAAAGCGGCCCGGCCTGGCGGGGCTGTAGGCGTCCCTGCTGGTTCCCGGTTGGTTGGGATCTTCTTCGTACACCTCCGCGTCCCAAGCGAGGTGAGAGTGAGCGTATTTCATGTGCTCTTTCAGGATGTTCTCGTTGGGCGCCGGGAAGCTGCAGAGCATGCAGGTGCTGAGCCCTTTGCCGTGCGGAGGTGCCTGAGCTTGCAGGGCCATGTGCTCGTTGGGTTTGAAGTGTTTGTACACGCCGTGCACGGGGCTATCCCGCAGCTCTCCGCCCCCAAAGAGGTTCAAGCTCTTCGCCCCTTGGTCCTTCCTCTCCTTGACGTGCATCTTGGCGTGCTGCACGAAGATCTTGGAAGAGTTGGTGCCGAACACGCACTTGGGGCACTGCAGCCGGGCTTCCCGACCTTCATCCGGGAACTCGTTCAGCTTCTGGATCTCCTCGATGATTTTTTCCCTGGATTCCTGGTGGAGCCTTTTGTGCTGCTCCAGGGACGCGAGGTCCCCGAACGCCCACCCGCACTCATTGCAGCAGAACTGGCACTGCCCTCCGAGAGCGTCCCCGTCTTGGTCCCTCCCTGGTCCGCGGTTGTGCTGGAGCATGTGATCCATCAGGTGCTCCTTCTTCTTGAAGTAGATGCTGCACTCGATGCACGTGTACACCGTGGGGTCCTCCTCGGGGCCCAGCTCCTCTTTGCCCTGCTCCTCCACCAGCACGCTGCACACGTAGGGCCTCATCTCCACGTCGTAGGAGCTGCAGGGAGCGGGCTCCAGGGACATCAACGGGATCCTCTCCACCGAATCCTCAGAATTCACCGTCCACGACTGTTTGCCGACGGCGAGGTCGGCGCCGAGCTGCAGAGCCGGCTTTGGGATGGTCCACTCGCTCGCGTTGAGCGCGCCCATCTCACCCGGGTCCGAGTCGAGCCCCAGCCCCTTCCTGTGGGACGAGGGGGTCTCGAGGGTTTTGGGCTTGCTGAGGACAGGGTTCAGAGATTTCCTGAACACCGTCGGAGTCAGCGCAGGAGGCACTTCGCACACGGCCTTTCCCCGGAAGGGTAAGTTGGTTGCTACATCCGTCGGCTTGCTCACGTCTTTGTAGTGAGGACTCGGGCTTCTGCTGGGTCGAGAAATCCAGTCGACCCTCTGGATCCCCCTCTTGCTTTTCTCTAAGTGCTCTTTGCCGACACCTTCGAGTTGCTTTGGTTCAGGTTTAAGGTATTTCTCCTCCCCGCCACCCGCCGGCGGCCCCGCGCAAGGGTTGGGCGTCCCGGCTGCCGCCATGCCAGCGCCCAGCTCCTCGGCGTCGCTCTCCAGCTCCTCAGGATCCACCCGCACCGTGTTTACAACCTGGGGATCCCCCGGGAACGCCGACACGTCCTTGGAGTCCTTCAGGCTGGAGAGTCTCTCTAAAGTGCTTTCTTCTCTGCCGTCGCCCGCTCGCGTCTCCAGGGCGGAGGTGTCCCAGGGGACGCTGCCGGACACGGTCATGGCGCGCAGCTCCAGGGAGCTCCTGGCGTCCGCTCTGTACAAAGCCTTCTGGAACTCTACGTGCTCTTCGGTCTTGGAGCTGCAAAAGAAAGTTTGGACAGTTCACGGCTGGTGAACGGGGTAACAGGCGCGTTTCTCCCCTCTCACCCCAAGCATCAAGGATTTAGGACGAAAGAAAACGAGCCCAAGGACCGCTCGTCCCGTCCCACCCTGCGCTGGCTGTTGCCCTTTTACCCAACGATGACGCCTGGTACTAACAAGCCAAAGAGCAGGACAACGAGCTGCGTAAAAACCAGGAGTGACGTGCCAATGTGGACCATACTTTTGGACAGTTTGTCCCCATCGTGAAGTGCAAGTCCCTCTCTGCTGCGGGAGGGGGGAATGCTAACCATCCTCCCTGTTGCAGATACCCCAAATCACACTGAATTGAACGGGTTCCTCCCCCAGGCCTTCAGCAGGACCCCAAAGCTAGCAAGATCCCATCAAGTGGCTGGAAAAAAAGTCTCCATGGGGCAACCTGAGTGGTGGACGGGGTGGCCTTGTGCCACTCAAGAGGGTGCCGCTGGCACCGCCACCACAGCAAAGATGTGTTGGGTTCTGAAGAGCATGCCCATGGGGAATCCCAATGGCTTTGGAAGTCCTGCATTTGGGCTTGGGAGCTTTTCCCTGGATGAGAAAAAAGGGGACCACGCAGGTGCAACGAAGGTACCCAACGTCCTTCAGGATGCCCCAAGGGATTGGAGACATCTGCATGCTGAGACAAGAGCACCCAGCCCTTCTGCAAGGGTGGTGGGAGGCTCGCTCGGGAAACCAAGAAACCCAAGAGCACCTGACACCCACATTTAGGCTTCTGAGAAGAGTCCAAGCAACCTAGATACCCTCAAAGAGCAGCCGTGACCCAAATCTCAACCAGAGCAGAAGGCCCAATGCCAACAGGACCCCCACGGGAGGAAGAGGACATCTCCATCGGCAGCTTCGTGGGGTCTGGAAGGTGCCAGCAGACCCCAACCTGCAGCCTAAGGCTCGGAGCAGGGATGGGAACACAGAGGAGCTACGGGTGCCACCCACTCCCATCTACACAGCGCTGATGGAAGGGATGAGCGGCCAAGAGTGGCACGTCCTGGTGCTCTGCTGAAACTGCTCCCAAGGGAAGAAACCCAGAGCCTGGAAGAGCCCAAGGACTCGAGACCTTGTGCAAGGAGATGCTCCGGGCCAGCAAACCCTATCTCACAGGTCAGGCTGTGCTGCCAGGAGAACAAAGCACCTCTCTTTGTTGGGGACAGTGGGGCTGCTGGTTCCACGCGTCTCTCTCTCATCGTTTTTAAACCTATTTATTTCCCCAAAAGCAGAATTCAGGGGCAAACCAGTTCCTGCACTTGCCCTCCCAGCTCCAAATCTTCCCCTGCTTTCTTTTCTTTTCATTCCACTCGCAGAGGAATTGAGAGGCCGGGCTCTCCATCACGCGATAGCGATAGGGAAATGCAATTCCCATACGCACCACAAACGCTATTCAAAATAACTCACTGAGGAAACCGCTGGCCCAGGAAGGATCAGTCAACAGCAGGGCACTAAAATAAACCCAGGAAAACGTGCTGGGCATGGGCTGTATCGCCAAACAAAGGCTGGGGGAGAGCGATTCCCATAAGGAGCCTTGGGTTGCCACCACTCCATCTGCTTTCCCCAGTGCACTCGGAGGTGTTAGGGACACCCCGCAGCAGCTTGGGGACGCCCATCCACGCAGCCGCCTCTTCCCCTTGCACCAGGGATCTCCCCAAGAGAGCAAAGCAGAACTGAGGTGCTCCGAGGGGCGGCATGGGACGGGCAGAAGAAAGGGGTGGTGGTGGGAAGTGGAGAAATGAAGCCGTGTTGGTGCTTTGGAGACAGGGGATGGTGCTGGCTGGCTCCAAGGTGCCATCCTTAGCGGTTGGGATGACTCTCTTTGGGGACAGCCAAGCAGAAATTTGGGTTTTTTTTTTTTTTGTGCTGTTAGCAAGGGGAGATGCTCTGCAACATCCCCAGGGCACTTACCCGAGTTCGGTCCTGTGAGCTGGGGCTGGGACAGCACCGGAGAGGGCAGGATCAGGCTCATCTGCAACAGAGAGGAAAGCTCCAAGGTCAGTGCCCAAGTGAGGCTCCTGCAGTGCAATTTGCAATCGACATGATTTGGGTGTTGGAAAGAAAAAGCTTTCCCAGCAGATCAACCCCCTCTGCTCCTGCTGCCCTGTCCTGCTACGGCCGGGTCCGGATTACGGGAGGATTGCTGAGCCACACTTAAGAGGGTTTAATCCCGCGCCAAAGTATTTGGTGGATAATCGCTCCTGCAACTAAGCAGGCTAAAGGGGAGATGTGCACGGCTCCAGCCACGCTCCTGCCAACCTGGAGGGGTTGGTTTCACCCACCCTACAAAGCAGATGGCATCTCATGGGCTGCGGGTCCTCCGGGTGCGCAGCTGAGCATCATCCCGGGCTCGGTGGTGGAACCCTTGGGACGGTGGAGCTGATCACAGCCCTGCAACCCTGCCTGGGGCTGACAACACACGGGTGAATCCTGCTGAGCTCTATGGGGCTCGGACGGACCAGGATCAGACCTCAAAAAGCAGGGACATTTTTGCTGGTGTCCAAGGAGGACGCGTGGATCACACCTACCTGGACCAAGACCGCGAGCAGCGAGAGGAATGGGCACAAAACCCACGTGCACGTGGCAGCTGTGGAGCCAAGAGTTGGATGGGATGATCCCAATGGGTCCCTTCCAACTTGGGATAGATCCCAATGGGTCCCTTCCAACTTGGGATAGATCCCAATGGGTCCCTTCCAACTTGGGATAGA
>NW_018364544.1:118047-128520 GCF_002078875.1 Numida meleagris | reverse complement strand
ATCCCAGTGGGTCCCTTCCAACTTGGGATATTCTACGGTTCTACCATTGTAACTGACCTCCATCCCCTCCCTGAGTGACGCAACCACCCGCAGATCATGTTCATTTTACAGATTGCTGCTTACGAGCCAGAAGTCGGGCACAATGGCCCGAGGAATTTGGGACCACCATCGTGGAGATGAAAGAGGCAAGGCAGGACCTGCCCCGAAAGCAAAGGAACGTGAAAAGCCATCGCTGGTTTTCCACCCCAGCATCTCAAGGGAGGCACGTGAGAGGGGAGAAGCTTAAAGCTGAGGCTCTCTCGGAAAGAGACGATGGGTTTTGATGTCTTTGGATGGGGCCATTGCGGCACAATCAGAGGACACGGAGAGGTGCCCTCAAACTCCAGGAGATCGTGGTGTTTTTTTTTTTTGTTTTTTGTTTTGGCTTCAGAAGCACTTTGGAAAAGCCCGTTGGGATGCACGGCCAAGCTGCGAGGTCACGGGGGACAAATAGTGTTCATTCAGGAAAGCCTGAGTCACCGAGCGGCCCGGCCGGGCACGCGGGGGAAGGGATGGGAAAACCCTCCCAAATGGGCAGATTGTAAAACACATCCAAAAAAAACAAAAAAACAAAAAAAAAACCCAACCCAAAAGCAACGATGAGGAGAAGGGAAGCTGACGGAGGGGACGATGGGGCAGGCAGGAGCCTTCCAGGGGCTCTTTGTTCCGCGGAGCTCCAGCGTGGCTCCTATTTTTAGCAGCTGTCTCCTTTAGAGGAAAACACGCCGTGATTTATCTTTCTCCCGATGAGCGCGTAAGAGCGCACCCTGCAAATCCTGGTTTCTTGGAAACGGCGAGAGAAGAGGGAGTTTAATGTCCTGGACTTAGCGAGCTCACATTTACCCTCTATGGTAATCCAGCGAGAGCCGCTCCGCCGAACACGGGAGCGCAACGGCAGCTTCTCCCAGGAGAGCAACGCGGCAGCCGCGAGGTCAACCGCTCTCGCCCATGGGATCCACTACATAAAAAGGACATAAAACCATCCGAGGGTGTCCAGTGGAGGGCATGAAGATGGTGTTGGGTCTAGAGGGTGAGATGGACGAGGAGCAGCCCCAGGCCGCTTGGTTTGTTTCACCGAGAGGAAATGGACGCCATGCTCAGCCGTTGGGTTTGGGCGTTGGGGGCTCTCGCGTTGAGCGTGGAGTTGGACTCGGTGACACTCATGGGTCCCTTCCACCTTGTAACATTCCACAGTTCTATGATTTCTCCTCTCCGCCAAGAGTTAGAGCAGCCAAGACGTCGAGGTGCTTTTGAACACCGAGCCAACACGTGAGCTTGCAGCGGCCAAAACACACAAAAAAGGGCAGAGATAAGGGAAACCAGCACCGTTCCCAGCATGGGATGGTTCCACCAGGACCAGGAGCTCTCCTGCACAAGGCGAACCCATTTCTAGATGCATTTGGTGAAGGTTGCTTACAAAATACGTTTCAAAGGTCACGAGTTGAGTAATAACGACATCTCTGTTAGAGCTGAAAGCGCCCCGTCTTGCCAAGGTCACCGCGGGCAACGTTGATAAGCAGAGGTTTAACGGCGCGCTCACGAGGTGCGGCTTTACCTAAACCGTCACCACCACCACCCAGGAACACAAGGACACCCTGCAACGTGGTTTTTTTCCACATCGCTGCTCTTCCAAATGGCAAATCCTTCCTACCCGGAGGGTCTCCAAGGGTTCGTTACTACAGGATCCCTTCTACTCAAAGGGTCTCCAAGAATTCTTTTCTAAGGGATCCTTTCTACCCAGAGGGTCTCCAGAAGGGTCTTCCCTATGGGGTCCTTTTGACTCAGAGGGTCTCCAGAAAGGCCTTCCCTATGGGATCCTTTCTACCCGGAGGGCCTCCCAAAAGTCTTCCCTATGGGGTCCCTTCAACCCAAAGTCTCTCCAAAAAGGTCTTCCCTATGGGATCCTTTCTACCCAAAGGGTCTCCAAAAGGGTCTTCCCTATGGGGTCCTTTTGATCCAGAAGGTCTCCAAAAGGTCTTCCCTATGCGATCCTTTCTACCCAGAGGCTCCCCAAAAAGGTCTTCCCCCTATGGGATCCTTTCTACCCAGAGGCTCCCCAAAAAGTCTTCCCTATGGGATCCTTTCTACCCAAAGGGTCTCCAAAAGGGTCTTCCCTATGGGGTCCTTTTGATCCAGAAGGTCTCCAAAAGGGTCTTCCCTATACGATCCTTTCTACCCAGAGGCTCCCCAAAAAGGTCTTCCCTATGGGATCCTTTCAACCCAGCTATGACTGTTTTTTTTTTTTTTAAATTAAATAGTGTTGCCCTGCTGCATCAGGAGCTTGCAGTGATGTTGGCAGATCCAACATCTAAAGAAGTGAGTCCAACGAAGGCCCCCAACCATGGGGGACTGGAGAACTCGATGAATGAAGACAAGTGGGGGGAAAACTGGGAGTGTTCGGCCTCCAGATGGGAGCAGGAAGGTGCTGCCTACAGCCACTAACCGGAGGGTGCGGAGAAGATGGAGCCAAACCCCTCTTGGACACGCATGATGAAAAGAAAAGGAAGTCACAGCATGGGAAACTTCTCCCACGGGACAGCTCTGGGACGTAGGTGATCCCTACCCACGAAGATGCTCAAAACTCAACTGGATGGGGCTTGAGCAACTCCAACAATTTTGAGGTTGGCCATACGCTGAGCACAGGATTGGGCTCAAAGCAAAGAAGTCTTTTGGGTGGTGGTTTCCCTCAGGACTCCACCAACTGGAAATGATGAGATGCTCTGGAAGAGTTCTACCAAGAAACTATTATTTCCCTGGAGGTCTCGCACACGGCTCCCAAAGAGGTCTCTAGCAACAGTCTAGAGGAGCCCACAGGAGAGAGGATTTAAAGGAAATCTGTAAAAAACGCTATTTCCTCAACTTCAAAAGCTTCAAACTCTGCGCAAAGATCCATCGTCTGAATACACCAGAAGGATTCCCCTCCACCACACAATCCTCCAGGATGGGAGGGAGGATGCCTACCTGACCTCCAAAGCTCGTCTGCGCCCCGTATCTCAGCAATACGGGATGGGGAGGGAGGGTCAGCCCTTCCTTCAGCCCTCCAGCAGCTCCCGATCAGCTGGCTTCTTCCTGAGCGTGAACATTTGGCTTAGACCAGAACCAGACTCTCCCAAAAATCAAAAGAAAAAAAAAAATCAAGCAAATTGGACCGGAATTTGCAACACTACTTTTTGGACCGAGCTGAAAGTTTCCGAGAGCCTCCCAAACAAAGTGACCAACTCCAAAAACCCCACAGTGAACCAACCTGCGTTCTTTTTTTTTTCCCCTCCAGCCATCTAAATGAGGCAAAAAGAGGGATTTTAGCTCCTCTACCGCCGCTTGAGCAGGGGCATATTAGGCAAGCGAGTAGGCTATAAGTGAGGGTTAGGCAAGGGGTGAGGTCTTGCATCATCTTCCGCGTAAGGCAGGATGTTGCAAGGCATGAGTTAGCTCTGGAATTAAAGAGTAGCTCCTGCTCAGGGTGCAGCTTTCATCTTGGGCGTTTAATTGGAGAGCAAATGGTACGGGGAGACTCTCTCATTGGCACCAGCAGCTTCGGCGCATTGTAAATAGCCTGGAAGAAAAACCAGAAAGCCTTGGCTCGACGCGTGGCCTTCTGGAGTCCAAACACGCGGCAGTGACCCACGGTGCCAACAAATAGAGCAGACAGGGGGGGGTACAGCGGTGGGAAAACACGGCAGCCCCGTGCCACCAACCCAACAGCGGGGATTTCTGCAGCTTCGGATGGCACAGGTTTGTATTTTTCTTTCCGAGCTAGCGCCACGAGGATTCCCCTGCAAGGAATGCATGGCCCTGGGCTGAGAAGCAAAACAAAGCAACTCCATGCACGCACACAAAGGGAAAGGGTACAGCAGCTCTTCCCCCAGCTCACCATTAATAGGAGCCACGGGTCCTGCACGAACGCAGAGCCCCTCCCTTGTGCAAGAGGAGAAAGTTGCTTGCCCCCCAACGCTCCCCTTCCACTGAAGGCACCCAAGGGAGCAACCTGGCGCCCTGCAAACCCAACCCAAACCCTTCTGATGACATTGCTGCTCCAGCTCTTCAGGTAGGGCAGATTGCTCCTCCATCCCAAGAGGATGGCATCGCTGCTCAAGCTCTTCAGCGACGTTTCTGCCCCAAATTCCCAAGTAGGGTGGACTGCTCCCCATCAAAAGGACATGGCATTGCTCCTCAAGATCCTTGAGGTATTCCTGCCCCAAATCTTAGAGCAGGGCAGGCTACTCCTCCATCCCAAGAGAATGGCATCGCTCCTCAAGCTCCTTGATGGCATTTCTACCCATGGCCAATCTCCCACCCATGGGAGACTGGCAAATCTCCAAGCTGGGTGGACTACTCTCTACTGCAAGAGCGCAGCATCGATCCTCGTTATCCTTCATGGCGTTCCTGCTCCAAATCCTGCCTCAGAGCAAATTCTGCTCTGTCCCAAGAGCGTGGCATCGCTTCTCCCCATTGGGAATCATCCCGCCGCGTCTCATGCGCGCGTCCAAACGCTCCCCGGAGCAGGACAGGACAATTGTGCTCCCCGTCCCTTTGCTGTGGCTTTGCCAGAGGCAAGCTGGAGGTTCTGCTCACGCTCCTGAATACAGATGAGCTGGCGAGAGGACTCGGGCAGAGCCACGAACTTCACATTTCCTCCTGAAAACGGACGTGTTTGGGGTCAGTTTTCCTCCCCTGGCACTGGGGAAAGCTCTTGGCCATCTGCAGATGGAAAAGGGATGCGTTTCTTTCTCTTTCTGCATGATGGCAGCTCAGGGCTGTATTTAAGGACGCTCCTAAGCCCCTGGGCAGGTGACCTTGAGGACAGGAGCTCTTCAAAGCCTGGCGTGCTGGCAGCACATCGCGTCTCATCTGACTCGGGCTTGGCCGGCTGCTGACGGAGCTGGGGACGGGGCCGTTGCGTTCACGTGTTCTGTTTGAGCTGATGCAGGTCCCTTCGCCCCTCTGCAGATGCAGGGAGCTGGAAATCCAGCTGGAAAACCCCGGGGTTGAGCAACCAGCATCCAAGCAGTCATATTTCTGCTCCACGAGCAGGAAAAGACGCTGCCAAGGGCCCAAACGCGACTCAGGACTCACTAACCAAAGGATCCCACGTTTTTGGTTGCTGCCATCCATCAGACGATGCCCAATCCACTCCTTCGGCCTACACCGAGCTGTAGTAGGAGCGGAACCATCCATACTTGGTCCCTTTGGCTCCTTGAGCTGCTTCATGGATCTGGAGATGACCCAGAGTGGGATGAAGGCTCTTACAGACAAGATAAACACCGTGTGAATTTATAGAATTCACATGAATTTCTAAGAACTGACAGACCAGCTCCAGCTGGCGAACAACCACCCACCCTGCTGGAAACACGTGTGAAACCTCCATCCTTGGAGAGTGGTCTAGCTGAACCCAACGTGCAACCTGCTCCTGGCTCTGGCATCCAACTCAACTCTACCCACCCAAAAAGGTGACGGGGCTCAAAGCTGCCCAACTCAACTCTACCCACCCAAAAAGGCATTGTGCCTCCAAGCTGCCCAACTCAACCCTGCCCACCCAAAAAGGTATCGTGCCTCCAAGCTGCCCAACTCAACAGCTGCTGAGCAGCCCTGAGTCTCTTGCCCTTCTCAAAGACTCAACAAGCCCTTGGCCCAGGCCTGATTTAAGGAGCAAAAGAGTAGAAATCCTATTTCTATCCCTTAAAATGTCTATCCCTTCTGTTTAATCCCTCCACGCTCAGTGTCACCGCGCTGTCCCACTGGGCTTGGCGGAACCCCATGGCTCTGAGGAGACACCACAATGAGCAGGAGGAAAGGCACAACGTCCTGGTCCCACCAAGGTGAGATCTTTTGGCAAGAGGAACCCCCGCCATGAGGAATCCCAGAGACCAGGACCTCCAGGCACGACTGGAACGCTTTAAAGTCGCATAGAGATGCAAATATTCACAACGAATGGCCATGGAGCAAGGATGAGCACCGACACAGCACAAGAACGTGGAGAACGGATCACGTCTAGAGCAAAGCCACCCTGAAGAACAACACCATGGAGATGAGACCGTGGCCATCCCGCATCTCCCATCCACCAGCAACGCTCGGTGACGGCCACATCCACGGGCACCAGGAAACACCGAAAACCACCCCGACAGAAGGGGCTTCGGGGCGAGCACCAGCCTCCCCCCAGCTCTCACTTCCCCTAAAACCAAGCCTGCACGTTTCCACCCTGTGCGCCCTGAGCCACGCAGCGGGGAACCGCGTCCCCCCGGAGAGCAGCTCCCATCCACCCAGCGCCCCGTGCGCTTCCTAGACCCCGAACCCGGGGGACGCGCTTCCCCCCTACCTGGACACCCCAAGAGCTCGCGCTGGGTCCTGCCACGTGCGCGTCTCTTGCACGGGTTGTTCCGTCCCCGTATCGCAACGGGCTCTCCCCCGAGCAGTTACAAAGGCAACGCCTGCTCAGGAAGTGGTCTGCGGAGGGCTGCAGGGCTGTGGGAGGTGGGGGACGGCGCAGCGAGAGGGGAGGGCGCTGGATGTGCTGACTCAGCACCCGAGCAGGCGCCGACTCATCCCGGTTTTGGGATGCCTGGTCTCAGCGACGGGGGCTGCTCCCACCCACCCCGTTCCCGTCGCGTCCCGCCGGGCACGGCCCCGAGCGAAGCACCGCGGACACGCGTGGATCCGGTTCCTAAAGGGGTTGTTGCATCTCTCCGGGCGACGCTCCGTTCTGGCTTTATAGGGTTTTCTGCCATCATTATCACGCCCGTGCTTAACTCGGATAAATGGAAACGCGGGCCCGATGTCTGCGTCGGGGCTCGGCTGTGCCCGGGCACGCAACATCCAGCGGCTCCGGAGAGCGTTGAGGCTGGTCCGGACAGATCCAAACACGTCGTATCAGGACAGAAATCCCACTCCAACCCTTCTGGAAAGGATCTGGAGCAAGCTCAGAGCTTTGGCACCCAGTTACGCTCCTGAAAACATCTCCTCTTCCAGCTCAGATCCACCGACCTTCCAACAGGGGGACCTGCAGGAAGGCACAAACTCGTCGTCCTCGAGAGCGCTGGAGGAGCACCCACCCATGCACACCACTGCTAATTCTCACCGCAGCACCCCAAGTTTCAGCAAGCTGGAATAAAACCAACAAACAAACAAACACCGACGACGTCAGTTGAGCTCAGCTAAATCAAACCGGCGCCGCTGGAAGATGGAGCTGTGGGAAGCGGGGCTCCCTGGGATGCCTTTGGGATCTGTTGTGATCTCCCAGAGCTCGAGCTGGGACAGCTGGGCCGGGGAGAAGCGGGGACGCTGCTCGGTGAGGCTGAGCTCAATAGGGATGCGTGGGGAGGGGGGGGAGATGGGGACGGGGGCACCCGTCCCATTGTGGCACTGGGATGTCTCCCCTGGGGAGGGGGGGATGAGCAGCGCCCAACCCCAAACGGAGCCTGGGGCCAATCTGGCGAGAGGAAGAGGGTGAAGCTGGGAAGGCAGCACCTCGTGCCAGCAGGGAGAAGTCCCTGCAGGGAGGAAGCGTGATGTCTGCGGGTCCTACAGACACACCGCGACCTCAGCCGCATCCCACCGGCGCTCCCAGGTCCCTCCAACCCTTGTGGGGCCACCAAGGGCAGAGGAAGGGCGAGGAGAACCTCTTTCCCAAGAAGGGGGTCAACCTGGCAAGGAGCAGAGGCAGAGGAAGAGGAGGAGGAGCTGCCGGCCGGGAGGAAGGGCTGAATCCTGCCCTGGCGCTGGGGCAACGATCCCGCATCACCCTGGGGGTCAGCATCGCTGCCGCAGATGAGAAAGGAGAGGGGGAGATCGCCCCAAAAGAGCCAAGAAATTGGGGTGAGCTGCAGGAAAAAGGCTCCTGGAAGCTGACGAGCTGGACGACAGAAAACCTCGGTGACCGCACGGGAGCCACGAGTCCCTTAGGGGAAGAAAAAAAAAAAACCAGCTCAACTCCACCATGGTTCGCAACCTGCAGCGCGCGGCCGGCTCCGCACACAGCAGCGGAGCAAAGCCAAGCCCTTGTCAGCAGCCCGAGCAGGCGCCCGCTCCCTGCTGGAAACCCCAGCCAGGAGGAAAAGCTCCCGTTTCTCCCCAAAACGCATCGCGAGGAGCCCGCGGGGGGAGCCGGGAACGTGCTGGGGGTGGAAGTGGGGGGGTTTGCTGCTGGTAAACGGAGCGAACCGAAACCGAAACGGGTGCGAGCGCGGGGAGCAGCGGGGAGCAGCGGGTCGGGTCGGTGCCGCGGAGCGGCCGAGCAGCGTGGCGTGTTTGGCTTGGCACGGCCACGTGGAACCCGACACCGCGCTGCTTCTCCCCTCCCAGCACTCGCTTTGGGGTTTCCTTTGGGTTTGAAACGGGGAAAATCCGCAGGACGGAGCCCAGGGGCTTGGTCTGGTTGTCAGATGTTTGGGTTGGGGGCTGCTCCTGGGGTCCAAGCCCTCCGTTTTCCTGCTGCCTCCCAAAAAACCACGAGCGTGTTCCTCCCCCGTTTGCAGCTGGTGCTCCCCACGCCGCAAACCCCAAACCCCGTGCCCTGCAGATATTCTCACTTTATCTCCTTTTCCCAGCTGGCGTTCCTTCCCGTGGCCGATCCCTTCTTTCTCAGCCCGGGATCGGTTCCGTTTTCCACCCCACGGTGTTTCGGGTCCATCTCCACGTGGGACACTTGGATGGAGGAGGAACCTCAGCAGCTTTTGGGTCCCCTTGGGTTCATCTTCCACCTCACTGGGGTCTTGCCACGACGGTGACCCAATGGGTGGTGGGGACTCAATGGGCAGTGGGGACTCAATGGGTGCTGGGGACCCAATGGCAACCCAGCTGCACTTTCCTGCCCGCGGCAGCGTTTAAAACGGGAAAATCCGTGATTTGAAGCCCAAAAAGGGCTGCTGACAAGGGCTGCAGGCTGCGTCCTGATGTCCAAAGCTTGCAAGAGTTTGGGTTCGGTGGTTTTGGGGCTCCCAGCAGCCCCGGTCCCAGGGCTGGATTGAGGAGGAGGAGGAGGAGGATGCTTCTTCCTCTGCTCCAATCGCGACAGCACCGATCCCATTTAACCCAACGATGCAACTCCAAGCCCCAAACCTCCACAAACCCCATTCCTTTGCCCCATGGACCCCCCGGGGCTCTTCTCCCCGAGGTGTTTCCACGCCTGCATTTCTCCCATTACCGAGCTTTGTTTGACAAACAAAAGCCAAGTGGGAATGAGCGCTGCCTGCAGGCACTTGGTCTCCTTTCAGCCCATTTACCTTTTAAGAGGCCATTCCCAGCTGCTGAAAACCTTTTCCCCCCCCCCACCCTCCCCTTATCAGGGCTCTGAGCAAATCCATCCCCTCAACCCCGCGCTGCTCCATCCAGCTTTAAGCAAGATTTATGGGCCGGGCGGCCGAAACTTTCCTCGTCAGCAGAGGACACGTCCAGCGCCGAATGAAAGGATGGTTTCTCTCCAAGCTGCTTGAAAGCCATCCAGCCTCTGCTGCAAGCTCCTCTCGTTTGGATCCATCCCTGTTCCAGCTCCCAGCAGATCTCGGCACGCGCACGGCTCCCATGGAACTGGGATTTTCCGCCGGCGGATGAACGCGGGCGATTCACGTTGCCGCCTCCTCTTCTTCAATCTCCGAATCCTCCACCCCATCCTCCGCTTTTTGCTCCGTCTGCTGGCACGTGTTGGCTTCACCATGGCTAAATAAGGCTTCAATCAACTAAAACGCAACGACAGGGAGCCCTGAGGAGCTCAGCTCTTGTCTATTTGGGGTACTGGCGGCGAGAGGAGCCCCAAAGGGATTTTTGGATGCTGTTACGCCGTAGGAAACCCTCTGCTGGGATCAGCTTCTCACCAGTGGGATCAGCTTCTCACCACCGGGATCAGCTTCTCACTGTTTGCTGCTGTCAGCCTTTAATGAGCCGTCCTCTCCAATTACAGCCAGGAGCTGGGAATGCTCATTAATCCCGCTGTCACGCGGTGATGCCAACGGAGCTGGACTGGCCCTTGGCTGGGGGACAAGCTCTCCAGGATGCCAAGCGTTGGGTTATAACAGCGAGCACCGTTGGGTTATAGCATCATGAAGGTTGGAAAAGACCTCTAAGGTCACCAAGCCCAACCACCCGCCGCCACGTCTCTCCGTGCCACATCTCCACGGTTCTCAAACAGCTCCAGGGATGGTGACCCCACCACCGCCCTGGACAGCCTGTGCCAATGCCTGACCACTCTTTCAGAGAAGAGATTTTTCCTAACGTTCAACTGGAACCTTCTCTCCTCCAGATGGAACAATCCCAGTTCCTTCAGTTGCTACCCATCAGAATGGCTCTCCAGACCCCCCCACACAACTTCATTGCCCTTCTCTGGACAAACTCCAAGGCCTCAGTGTCTTTCTTGAAGTGAGGAGCCCAAACTAACACAGTATTTGAGGTGCATTGGGTCGCCACCATGGCCATCACCTGTTGGGTCACCATCATGGCCATCACCCA
>NW_018364544.1:106451-117412 GCF_002078875.1 Numida meleagris | reverse complement strand
TCGCCATCATGGCCATCACCCCTTGGGTCACCATTGCCCATTTGTTCACCATCATGGCCATCACCCATTGGGTCACCATTGTCCATTGGGCCGCCATTGTGGACGGAGCACATAGGGTCACCATCACAGTGGAGATCCAGCAAGGTGGAAGATGAACCAAGATGGGACCCAAATGCTGTTGAGATCCCTCCTCCATTTGAGCATCCCAGGTGGAGATAGTCCCTACTCACCATGGGGTGGAAAACGGGACTGATCCCGGGGTGAGAAAGAAGGGATTGGCCACTGGAACATCAGCTGGGAAATGGAGATGAACTGAGAATATTCACATGGTTCTGTCTGCAAGGGATTTGTGGAGACCATCAGGTGCAAACTGGGGAAGAACACAGTTGTGATTTTTGGGAGACAGCAAGAAAACAGAGGATTTTGACCACACAAACAACCCCAAACAATAATCACACCTCCAATAACTATAATAATGCGTAACTAGAATAACGCATCCAATGACACGGTCATAAGGAGGACAAACCAGACACGGAGCAGTGGGGCAGCAGCACAGTTCCAGCCTAGAGACAAAACCACGTGGGCTAAGCTCCCCCAGATCTCCTACAACAAGGACACCATGTCCCAAAACCAACTATTTCCCCCCCCCAAAATGCTGCAAAGCACCGAATGGCTCAAACCCAGCATCCTGATGACACATCTACGTGGTGCTGCATACACACGGTGCAAACTCAAGATTCATTTCCTCCTCAGCAGCAAATGCTGGAGAAGGACAAGCGTGGCCCCGTGCCGGAGCATGAGCTCATTGCTGCTGAGACTGGGAGAAGGTGATGGTATCTCTGTCCTCAGCCTGACCCTGTCTTACAAAAGGGGTCACTGCCACAGCCACGCACCCTTTATTCTCTCCCAGTTAGTTTCTATCCCAATTTATATTGAGGAGAAAAAAAAAAAAAAAGAAAAAAAAGAGGTTTGAGCTGTTTGCTGATGTTTTCTGGACATCTGGCAGCCTGGATGAAGCAGCCTGGGCTGTGGGGCAGAAGCAAACAGCCCCCAAACCGCGACACGCTGCACCCCCAGCTTATAGGTGCAAGGCCTAAGGCTCGCCCCGTGCCCACGCCTGGCTTTGCACAGCACAAACCAACCTTGCACCCAGCGCAGGGGACAGACGTGGCCGTGTCCTACTTTGCACGGCAGCAGGAGAACCCACAGCCGTGCCCCCGGCTTATTTTTAAACCACGGCCCCGTTAGCGCGAGCAGCGGCACAGGGGACCGGGCTTGGGGACGTTATTTATAGCTGTCATGGAGTGGCACAGCAGCTGCTCCATGCCTTGCACGGCCCCATAGCAAGGGGGGCAGAGCCCACCCCTCCTCGCCTTTGGGGCTCCAGCTCTGGGGTCCAAAAGGGGCCAAGAAAACCACGGAAACCAACACCTCCACGGACTCCTGGCCCATTCTTTCGGTGGCACGCTTGGTGGAATCACGGCGCAACAAAACTCCCACCCCACGGGGACGTGGCCACGCTTGCGAGCAACCCCACAACCCAACCGCTGCCTCGCTCCCAAACCCTCATCCTGATGGCCACCAACCCCAAAAGCCTTGGAGGAGAGATCCCCTCGGGGTCAGGCCGCGCCGCGTGGGTTTTTTCCATGCAACTGCAGGGTCACCAAGTGCGCTCCACGTCCCGGCTCCAGCTACGCTCTCTCTGTTGTCTTGGACTCGAGCGTCGGGTTATTTATTTGCTAGGCAACAACATGACATCTTTCCTGGCACCGCTCGCAGGCTGCGAGGCTGATGGCACGGTGACGAGCGAGGTTACCGGGACGAGCTCAGCCTCCTCGGCGTAGGGACTCCTCCATCCACCGGCATGGAGAACGCGCCGGGAAACCGCCGCGCTGCTCCTCGTCCGTGCAGGAAACCTCCATCAAGGCTGAGGGTTTCTGGACGGAGGCAGCAGGGACTGGCCCCGGGAATGAAGGCAGGAGGAGACCAGCGTGAGCTGCGCCCGCCGCTCGGTCCGTCCTGTGATCGCGTTATCTTTCCTTGGACGGAGTTCAAAGGCGGCCGTGGAAACAAAGCGTTGGCAAACACGCCTTGGGATGGGCTTGGGAGAAGGGATGGAGGCGGACGGAGCTCGGTGCAAAACCCCACGGCCAACCCCGAGCACCGCGTCCCACCCCGAAGCGCTCCCCGTTGGGATCCACCTCGCAAAACCAACGCGTTTCCCCCCCCAGACTCATTCCAATACTTTGAAATTAGGAACAAGGACGGCGCCTCAAGGTCTCACCTCCCCACTCAAGCCCAGATCTCGGACAAACATTGGCAGTGCACGTTTTGGCCTCCTCAACCTCTTCATGGTGTTCTCCAGGCTCCTACGGACTGAGCGCTCCAACAAGTGCAAGATCCCACATGCAGCAAGGGGCAATGGGACGCAATTTGGGGGCAGGATCAGTGGGGCCAGAGAGCAGCACCTCAGGACTCCCAGCGGGGCAGAACTGAGGTCTCCAAGCTAAAAGAGAGCTTAAGGATTGGGATAAAACCACGCGGAGCTTTGGCCATGCCGGGATCTGCTCACGGGTCTCCCCAGTGTAGGCATCCATCCCCATTCCTTATGCAGCCACACGGCCCCAAAGCTGAGCTTACACCGATTTCTTCACCTTTTTGGGGCGGCCCATTCGATGTTTCCAACTCAACTCCCACCAACCTGGACCAGGATGGACACGCAGCCTCAACCAAGAGCTCTCTGCGAACCCCCACGGCCAACCCTGAGCGCCACGTCCCACCCCAAAACGCTTCCTCTTGGGATCCACCTTGCAAAACCGACGTGTTTTTCCCCCAAAACACGTTCCAGCACTTCGCAGTGAGGAACTGGGACATCCAGGTCAACACAGCAAAAAAAAAAATCTTACATCACCGAGGTCATCTTATTTATCACCGTGCCCTTCTCGGAGGTCATCGAGGCAGGAGAAACCCACACAAACCAACCCGAACGCAGCGTCCCGCTCCTGGAATCCCAAGGACCCAACCCAGGATGAGTGCGAGAGCTGGCAGAGGCTCTCAGATTTCTCAGAAAAAGTAAAATTTATCCATTTTTCTTGCAGGCTAACGAGCTGCCGTCGTGCCCTGGCATTAGATGCGCTCACAGCGCTGATGCTTTTCCGGCTCTTTTCCCCTTATCTCCATCGCTCCGTGGCAGCTCAGTTATTCAAGCACTGCGCAGATTTTGCAATTTTCAGCAAAAAAAAAAACCCAAACTCATCTCTGTCCTTTGGTCTCCCTGCTCCCATCCCCTCCGAGAAGGGCATGCGATGCCAACATCCCCCAAATTGACCCGAATTTGGGGAATTCCATCCCATCATGGCTCCAGTGTCCCCAAGCTGTTGTGTCCCTCCTGTCCCCAAATCTTAATGTCTTCGTGTCTCCCATGTCCCCCAAATCCCAGTGTCCCCACTGTCCCCAATGCCACCCAGCTCCCAGCATCCATGTCCCCATGTCCTACTGTCCCTCCATGTCCCCATGTCCCCATGTCACCCCCATGTCCCCGGTGCCCTCCAAGTTCTGATGTCCCCTCGTCCCCCATATGTCCCCAAGTCCTAATGTGTTGTCCCCATCTCCAGTGTCCCCATGTCCCCCAAATCTCAGTCAGTGTCCCCAGTGTCCCAACATCCATCCCCTGTCACCCATGTCCACAATTCCTGCTGTCCCTGCATGTCCCCAGTGTCCCAACGTCCCCATGGCCGCTTCTTCCATGTCCCACTGTCCCCTAAGTCCTACATCACCCCACTGTCCCCCATGTCCTAATGCCACCCCCATGCCCCCACTGTCCCCCATGTCCTAATGTCACCCCCATGTCCCTGATGCCCTCCAAAGTTCTAATGTCCCCTCGTGTCCCCCATGCCCCACGTCCGCCATCCCGGCGGGTTTTCCCCGCTGCAGCACAAACCCGTGGTGACCTCACAAACCATTCAGTGGGACGTCCCTGGAAAAGCCCTACAGAGCTTTGCTTTAATGACAGCAGTGGCCCAGAGGGGACCAGGGACATCCACGAGGACGGACTCCGCGTCCAACAAATCCCTGCGGAGCTGCACCGTCCCCAATCCCATGGGGTTTTCCCCCAACGTGCAGGGAGCAAAGCGTGCAGGGAAGGGAGCTGCAAGGGGAAACGGAGTCAGGGATGGAGCAGCACAGCTCGAGGTCACCCCTTTTTTTCCTCCTCTTTTGAGAGGATTTAGGCCAGATGTCAACCCCAAAATCAAGATGCGGCCAAACTGTTCCCCACCAGCAATGAAGACCCAACCCAAGGACAAAGCTGTCCCCAACCACCTGTACCCATGGAGAGGGGCAATTCCCAAACACAGCTCCCAAACACTCCTATCACTGCTATTTCAGCTTTTCAATGACTCCTGTGGGCGTATTTTGGCAAGAAATCCCCCCCCCAACCTGCAGCCCCTTGACTTCCCAGCCGAGCTCAGAGCCAAACGCGGCCCCAAAGCTCCCGGGCTCGAGTGGGCTCTTGAGTTTCATTCCAGCAGGAAAACAAAACAAAACAAAACAAAACAAAAAAAAAAGAATAAATAAAAAATGAAATTAAAACACCAACTTAAGGAAGGCTCAGCCTTTCCCAGGAGCAATCTCAGCTCCATCGGGGCTCGGAGGGATGAATGGGAAAGCGACTCCTGGCCCGCAATGGCGGTTCTCGCAAGAGAAGGGGACGCAAAAGAAGGGATGAGAATGGGAAAAAAAAGGAAAAAATAACCCAAAAAGTGGGGAAATGGGGGGGACGCGGAGGTGGGACGAAGGCTGTGCCACATTCAACCCAGAGAGGCATTGTCCTCGCTGTCAGACCTGTATAAATTAAACACGGCACCTCCTCAGCCTCCTCCCCTTCCTCCTCTTCCTCCATGGGGTGGGGGAAGTTTTCCACACTTCTTCTTTTTCACCTCAGGGGGATCTCGGGGAGAGCCCCGGGGTCTGGCCTGCCCCACACTGAAGGGTTTGGGGTCATTTTCTGTCCCTACACAAGGGCCGTGGCACTGAGGGAACCCATTGGGTTTGATTTTCCACCATTGCATCCCCCAAAAAACGCACGGAGGATTTATGGATTTGTCTCAATCTTGGGTTACTCCTCCTCTAACGGGTTGGGTTGCTCCTCCCCGGTGGCGATTTGGGATGAAAATGTCCCTTTTTAGCCTGGTGAGCTCGAGAGGTCGCCTACACTCAAACCTTCCCAGTTGAACCAGTCTGACGCACGGCACTGGTTGGAAACCCAACCCTGGGCTTTCCAGCGCGGTACGAAGCGTCCCCACGGATAAAGTCGTGCCACTGGGCAGGACCCTGGGGAAACCCCAAAGCAGAATGTCCCAACACTGGGGACCTCGGAGGCACCTCTTACTGCCAAAGCTGGATGTCCCCGTGTTGGGGACCTCACGACACTCCACGCTGCTACAGGAATCCCACAGTGGGATGTCCCAACACTGGGGACACCTCTCACTGCCACAGCAACCCCAAAGTTGGATGTCCCAACACTGGGGACCTTGGGGACACCCCTCACTGCCACAGCAATCCCAAAGGATGTCCCACTGCTGGGGACCTCTCTTACCATCACAGCAATCCCAAAACTGGATGTCCCAACACTGGGGACCCCATGTCACCCTACACTGCCACAGCAACCCCGAAATTGGATGTCCCAACGTTGGGGACCTCACGTCACCCTACAATGCCACAGCAATCCCAAAGCAGGATATCTCAACGCTGGGAACCCCATGTCACCCCACACTGCCACAGCAATCCCAAAGCTGGATGTCCCAACACTGGGGGGACCTGGGGTGGGGACACCCTAAACTGCCACAGCAATCCCAAGGGATGTCCCAGTGCTGGGGACCCCTCTTACCATCACAGCAATCCCAAAGTTGGATGTCCCAACACCGGGGACCTCGTGACACCCCACACTGCCACAGCAATCCCAAAGTTGGATGTCCTAACACTGGGGACCTTGGGGACACCCCTCACTGCCACAGGGATCCCAAAGGATGTCCCAACGCTGGGGACACCTCTTACCATCACAGCAATCCCAAAGGATGTCCCAACGCTGGGGACCCCTCTTACCATCACAGCAATCCCAAAGTTGGATGTCCCAACACTGGGGACCTCGTGACGCCCCACACTGCCACAGCAACCCCGAAGTTGGATGTCCCAACACTGGGGACCCTGGGGACACCCCTCCTTGCCACAGCAATCTCAAAGGATGTCCCAACGCTGGGGACACCTCTTACCATCACAGCAATCCCAAAGTTGGATGTCCCAACACTGGGGACCTCATGACTCCCCACACTGCCACAGCAATCCCAAAGCAGGACGTCCCTGCCTAGGGAACCTCACGGCACCGTTCCCAAACTGTTTTGTAACCCCCCTCCCCCCTCAGCAAGCCCTAAATCCCCACCTGCCCCATCCTGATCACTCACCTGTGGGGACACAATGGGGACGAGACAATGTGCTCCAACAAACAGGACAAGGGAGAGCCCAGCACAAAGCTCAGCGTGCTCCAACTGCCCTGCCCCAACTCTGCTGATATGGGGAGGAAACCCCCCGGGCCGGGGCTGATAAGGGTCCCGTGACGCAGGGGGTGCACAGGGAGTTGCAAATGCAGCCAGAAGATAAGAGCTTGGGATTGAGACCTGCGAGCGCGCTGCTCGCTCAGCCCCAAAGGAGGGAGGGGACCACAGAGCATCCCCATTTCCCTCCAAGAAAACCCAGCTGGAAACTATTTATTGCCCAAATAGCTTCTGGGAGAGCACAAACAGAGCCCGAACAGCTTCTCACAGAGGAAAGAAGGGAGACGAGGCCACCAAAATGCAAAGGGTTTCCACCAGGATTCCTTCTGCCCACTTCCAACACTGGCTCCGTGCTCATGAAGTTCTGTACGGCTGCGGGTGATGTTTTTTTGGGTGAAACTGCCCAAACCAGAACACGAGGCTCCTCCGAGCAACGTGGGGAACTCAGGATATTGCCAACGCAGAGACGCTGCACATTGCTCCGTACCAAATCCGCCTTCCTTCGGGGATTTTTAAGGGAAAACAACCTGAATTCTGCTCAGCACCAAGCAGGATTTGCCCTCCAGCTCAGCACTGAAGGAAAATGCCCTGCCCTAAACCTCACGCCCGGCTGCCCCGCATTGCTCACTCTTCAAACACTCCTTCCCCCTCCATGAGTTAATTTTCCACCCGTTGTCTGCAGGGGAGGAACTGAGGGCCACCTTCCAGCCAGGAGTTAATTAACGAGGCCAATCACCGGTTGGCATCCCAGAAGGAAACAGGGAAGGAAGGGAGGGTTGTAAATGTGCAGGATGGACGCAAGCACCCTGCAAGCTCTCGGCATCCAAATGATGCAAAAGTTTCGGAGGATGCAGGGACGGCACGGAGATGGGTAAATCCTCAAAGCAGGCAAGGTATAGAGCCTGGAAAATCAGGGAAAATCGTGGCAGATCTGACTCACCAAGCGTGCCCGAAAGTCGGGTTCGCTGCAGCGAGGGGGGCTCAGCGCTGCCCAGGCGAGATGCAACACGTGTGGCTGCAACCCAACGCACTGCCTACCAGTGTTTTCGGGGCACACAGTGGGGCCCCAACATCAGACCCGCTCCAAGATGGTCCCCAGGCACCAGTGGTTGAGATTTGGTTCGTCCCGTGGAACAGATCCCGGCGCCATCGGTCTCAATGATGGAGATGCGACCTCAGTGGGCCACCACCGGTCCTCAGACAGGTGCCCGGCCAACCCGTACCCTTCCACTGAGGGTGACAGCACACGTCCCATTTGGGGATCCCCAATAAGGCCCAAGTGGGGTTTTGCACCCCTGTCTCTGGTGCTGAACCCAGACACGAGCACACCCACCTTTCTCATTCTGCCACAACCCCAAGCCTTAAACCCACGCATTTCCCACCCCATCTCAGCTCCGTTATCCCAAATTCTCAACACCTTGTGGCAAAAACGTCTCCGAACCACACAAGCAAAAACCCACCACAAACCAGAGCTGGGCAACACCACCAAGACCCGGGTTACCAAACAACCAACAGACAAAAACAACGCGATCCCAACTCAATGGCAAGCCCGACCCAACGGCAAACCCCGACCCAACGGCAAAACTCAACCCAATGGCAACCTCCTGACCCAATGGCAAACCCCGACCCAATGGCAACCTCCTGACCCAACGGCAAGCCCCCGACCCAATGGCGAACTCCCCCACCCAACGGCAACCCTCTGACCCAACGGCAAACCCTTGACCCAATGGCAAACCCCTGACTCAATGGCGAACCCCTGACCCAACCACAGCCACGTGGGAGATGCCACCACCCCGCAGCTGGACCCAAGGGGACTCACTCACCGGCCACGTCGCAGGCTTCCAGGGCGATGTCGGGCTCTTGGCGGGACAATGGCGAGAAGAAGACGGGATCCTCTTGCAGGGGACAGAGATCGGTGCCGGAGGGTCCCTTTGTGTCCCTGCTCATTGTCACCAAGTCATCAGCGGTGTAGAAGGCGGCTTCCTCGAGCTCCGTCCCCACTTCCACCGATGTCCCAGATAGAGCCGCGCTCTCCAGAGGCTTTTTTGCATCTTTCATAAAAGCAGCTCTTCTCTCTTCACCTTGGGGGCAATCGAGGGCAGCAAAATTCTCTTTGTTTGGCTCCAGTGGCATTAGCAGGGCTCTGCTTCCATCTCCCTGGCGCTCTCGCTGTTGCTCTGATAAAGTCGGGACAGCTTTCTCCATCCCTTGCTGATTGTGCTGTGTCACTCGGAAAAAAACACCGTGCTGGGACTCGGGAGGGTTGACGGCCAGGGACTGCCGGAAAAATCTACAAGAAACAGAGATAAGAGGGGACAATGAGAGAGGAGCAAGGCTTCGCCGAGGCGGAGGAGGCTGTGAGAGCGGCGAGCTGCTCCTGAAAACCCAGCAGGCTCCATCCAAGCCGCTGCTCCCAACGCTGCCTACAGCATCCCGCTGCCCTCCGCTCATCCCCTATTTGCTGCTTCCCAAGTCATCAAACCCTGGGTAAGATTTCGGGTCCCCTCGCTTGTCCTTTGCGCAGTGCTGGGTCGGTCCCGGAGGTGATGCAACCAATACGAAGCTTTCCTCCCATCCCGTTATAGGGAGGGAAGACAGACAATGTCCCTCTGCTTAGGGACCGTCCATCCCCTCTACATTCCCCACGAGGCAGAGAAAAACCTCAAACCCATTATTTCCCCCCAAAAAGTACCCGAGTCCCATGATGCTGCTGCAGGAGAGAGCGCGGTTTGCACCCCCAAAACCCCCCGCTTCCCAAAATCTGGGGCTCTTTGGGAAACGGCAGACACAGAGCGGGCTTGAAGGAAGAGAAACACCACGGTCACGGGCACCGACCCCATTGCCGACGCCAAAATTACCCCAAATCCAAGAAATCCTCTACCCCCACGTTGAGTTCAACCGTACGGATCGAAGCAAACCGGGGGATCCTCCAAGGGTCCAAGCGAGCCCGGTGGCTTCATCCCCCTAGAACCAACGCATTGCCCCAAAACCCACTGCGCTGCTCGGCGCTGTGCTGCAAGTACGGAGTTGCAAGGGCCTGGGGGGGGATGAGCAGCACCTGGAGGGAGGGAGATCTCTGCCACGGGTGCAAGGCTGAGCCCTGATGCGGGCGGGGGGGGAGAAAGAAGAAAGCGGTGCTAAAAAGCGCGGCTTATCGGCTGGATAAAGGCACCCGGGGAGAGCCAAGGAGCTAAATTTACACAGCCAGGGAAGGAGAAGGCAGGGAGACTATAAATACCTTCAAGGTAACAATGCAAATGAAGAGAGGGAATTATTCGCGCTGTGTTATCAGCCACCGTAGCCCGGGGCCGTGGGAGGAGAGCGGCGGAGCCAAGCGGCAGCACCGTGACCCCAAAACCTTCTTCTTTCCACCCAAAAAGCCGCTTTGCTGCCTTCACCCCTGCGGTGGGGCAAGCTCCCCAACACCTGGGCTACTCTGTCCCCGGCTGGATTTAAAAAACCCTAAAAATACCCCCAAATCTCGAGTCCGTGTGCCATCGTCGCCCTCCTGCCAGATCCTCGGGGCTCAGCTCCTGTAGTTGGATGAGATCTGGGCACCCAATGGGACCCCCAAGCACCCAACGGGACCCCCAAGCACCCAACGGGACCCCCAAGCACCCAATGCTCCGGTGCAGCCGGACAACTGCATTTCCAAGTAGGGTTTTGCAACTGGAAGCATCTTGCACCCAACGTCGCCATCCCGAAGCCGCTGATCCCAAGGGCCGGGTAGAAGGCGCTCAGCCGGGATGAAGCCAGATCCCGTGGAAAATTCCCCTTTTTTCTACTTAAATCCCGCTGCAGAAGGACGCAGAGAGCCAGGGGACATCCCCCTGGGGTCTCCCCCTGTTTCCCATCACTTCGGCCAGACGGAGCTGGATGGACCAGACGACTCCAACCTCAGCCCCGCATTGGAGCGAACCCCGAAAAGCCGAGACATCCACCCTTAATTCAACAGCAGGCTTCGATTTCATCGTGGGAGCCAAGGGAAAACAATGGCCCATAGACGAGCCCGTTGCCTCCTTGCCAAGCGTTGGGTGCTGCGAGCGGAAAGCGGTGGCAGAGCGAGACCCGGAGCGAGCAGGATGGGACCCGGGCAGCGCGGAGGGGTCGGCAATGGGGAGGCTTCTCCCAAAGCTTGGGAGGAGTTGGAAGAAAAGGAGGGAAATGGCCCCAAAACGCGTCACCCCGCTCCTAAAAACGCAACGTCGCGGATGGGCCGACGGCAAAACGCCGTCCTTCCTGCAAAAGGGACCCGTCGGGGTGAAAAATCGCCTAAAACACAGGAAAACAACCCAAAAGGGCTCTTGCTGTTTCCTCTTCCGACACGAGGCAGCGTCCCAGTTTGGCTCTTCCAGCCGCGCCGGCTCCGCATCCCAAACCGCTCCCACGTCCCGGCCCCAACATCGCAAGAAA
>NW_018364544.1:104976-106280 GCF_002078875.1 Numida meleagris | reverse complement strand
GGATTTTTGGGAAGAGCTGAAGCCTCCCCTGCTCCAGGAAAGGGTTTTTTCCCTTTGCGAGACGCGCCGACATCCCCCTCCTCTCCGTGGGGACCGGCCGCAGCCCTCCTGCCTCTCCCAGCACTCGGCTGGGGTTTTTGAGCTCGATGTGGGGGGAAAAGGGAGAATTCCCCCCCCCAATCCCACCTCTGCAGCTCAGAGAACCCACGGGGACAGGCTGCAGTTGCCCCCATCCTACACCACCCCCCCCCCCCGGTGAAAGGGTTGGGGTTGGCTCCGTGGCACGACCCAAACGTTCACCCCAACCGCGACCCGACGCTCAGAAACCCCGAACCCCGACCGTATCTAAGCTCTAAGCAAAAAAGAAAAAGAGAAAAAAGCGACCCAAGTTCTCTCACCACGCTCCCCGGCACCCGTTCATGGCGAGGGACGGAGCAGCACTGCCGCATCCCTCCCCCAACCCATCCCATCTCATCCCATCCCAACCCATCGCCCCATGGCCATGCAAGGGCGGAGCGGCACCGCCACAATTTAAATGCTAAAATGGTTAAGTGGGGACAATCGCTTCCTTCCCTGCAAGCCGAGCCATGGGGGAATGCCCCACCAGCACCCGGGGGTGATCGCACGAAGCCAGGCGGCTCCCGGTGCCGCTCGGAGCCTTTTTTCGGGGCTTTTTTTAATCCCTTTTTTTCAGGGCCTTTTTACGTCTTTTTTTTCCCGTTTTTTCTCCGGTTGGGTTCATCCCAGCAGAGCTCCACGCTCCGAGCGCGGCGCTTGGGAGGATTTCTTCTTGCAGAAGAACAACTCCTTCCAGGGCAGAAATGCAAAGGGCGAACGATTGCGATGGAACCGGATCCAGGAGGGACTGGGGGAAGCTCCTTCCCCGGCCATCACAGCGGTGCCATTGGGTCGGGGCCGAGATCCCGGCTGGTTTCCCTCCGTAGCGACCACGTTTCGGGTTGGAAATGGGATCCCAGAGGATTTCCTTCCTCGGAGAAATCAGCAAATTCCCCCCACGTGCCCGAGCAGGAAACCTTCCCAAAGCTGCGTGAAGGACGGCATCGAGCAGAAGGGTTTCTCCTTCTTCCTGGAATCACGAAGTGTCCCCTCGGGAAGCTCCTTGCTCCTCTTGGCTCTCTGGGATGAGGGATCCAGAGCAGGGATCCAGCGCCGGGTTGGGATGCGGGATCCAGCCCAGGATGATCCAGGCATGGGGATGCTCAGGGCGCTGGGTTCCATGTGGATTCATTGGGATGTCAGCGTTGGGTTCCACGTGGATTCGTTGGGATGTCAGCGTTGGGTTC
>NW_018364544.1:97768-101257 GCF_002078875.1 Numida meleagris | reverse complement strand
CTCCGCCCTCCCTGGGCCGAGCGGCGCGCGCCGATGACGTCACAGCGCTGCCCCGCTCCATTTTTTTTTTCCGGGCCGCGCGGCTCTCTGTGATGACGTCACGGTGATGGCGAGCGAGCGGCGCGTAGTGATGGCGTCACGGAGCGGATGGCGTCGCCATCTTGGGGGTGACGACCTTCCACGGGGGGGAGAAGGGGACTCGGGGGGCGGCGCGGGGCGATGGCGTCATCAGAGCGCGACGGTGGTGCAGCTCCGCCATCTTGGGGGGCGCGGGGGTGCGAGAGGGGCACCCGTGGTCCCATCACCCCCTACGGGTCTCCCGTGGCCCTCTCGTCCCCAGGGGATCCCCCATGGCTCTTCCCCAGTAGTTCCCCATGGACGTACTCTGAGGGATTCCCATGGCCCCATCATGGAGGGGTTTCCGTGGTCCCCTCATCCCCAAAGGGTCCACCAGGACATGTCACCCCTCAAAAAGTACTCATGGTCCCGTCCCAAAGGGTCCTCAAGTCCTTGGTACCCCGCAAAGAGTCCCCATCATCCTGTCAGCCCCAAAAGGTGCTCACGGTCCTGTCCCCATGGTCCTCTCACACCACTTGGCTCTACTCTGAAAGGTCCCCATGGTCCTCGCGCCCTCAAAATGTCCACATGGTCCCATCGCCCACCAAAGAATCCCCATGGTCCTGTCCCGAAAGGTCCCCGTGGTCCCATCACCCACCAAAGGGTCTTCATGGCTCTGCACCAAAGGGTCCCCGAGCACTTGGTACCCCCAAAAGGTCCTCGTGGTCCTGTCACCCACCAAAACGTCTCCGTGGTCCCATCACCCACCTGAGTCCCCATAGTTCTGTCACTTTCAAAGGGTCCCTATGGTCCTGTCACCCCCAAAACATCCCCACGGACTTGGCATCCCCCAAAGGTTCCTCATGCTCCTGTCTTCCACCAAAAAATTCCCATGGTCCCATCACCCATCTAAGAGTCTTCAACGTCACCCACCGAAGAACCAACCCCTCATGGCCTTGCCCCAAAGGGTCTGCATGGATCTATTGCCCACCAAAAGGTCCCTGTGGCTCTGCCCCAAAAAGCTCCCAAGCTCTTGATACCCCCAAAGGGTCCCCATGGTCCCATCCCCCCCAACATGTCCCTGTGGCCTTGCTCCAAACGATCCCCATGGTCCCATCACCCTCCAGAGGGTCCTCATGGTCTTATCACTCACTAGAGTCCCTAGGGTTCTGTCAACCCCAAAAGGTCCCCGAGGACTTGGCATTCCTAAATGGTCCCCATGGCCCTATCCTAAAGGGTTCCCCGCGTTCTTGTCACCCGTAGATGAGTTGCCATGGTTCCAGCACCCCCAAAATGGCCTCGTCACCCACTGAAGGGTCCCCATGACCCTTCCCCAAAGGGTCCCAAGGTTGGGGACAGGGTGACATAAGAAACAGCATGGCACTGGGGACAGAGCCCAGAGTGGTGACAGAACCCAACCAGCGCCAAGTCACAGTGACACCAACAGTGTTTATTGCTGAGGGACGGAAACCCATTGAGATCAGGACCCCGGGGGGCACAGCCGTTCCGCGGTGACATCCATTGTCACACGCTGGTGGCCTGTCCCTCATCCCCACCCTCGTCCCAGCTCTGCGCTGTCGGCCGCCGTCCCATCCTGCCGGGGTGGCCCAGCAGCCGGGCGATGGCATCTCGCAGCTCGCTGTGCTCCCGCTCCAGTGCCACCAGCCGGCTCTCCTGCCAGGAGATGCGTCAGTGCCACCACCACCACCACATGGCTCTGTCCTTGTCCCTGTCTCCAGGGTCCCGGTGTCTTACCAGTGCTCTGCCCCGGTCCTCACTGGCCTTCAGCCTCTCCAGGTCCTTCTTGCGGGTCCCTTCGGCCGCCGTCAGCCTAAAGCAGAACAGGTTAGCCCAAGGGATGTGGAGCGTCGAGGATTTGGGGACATTGAGGCTTTGGGGACACCAAAGATTTGGGAACGCCACAGCTCTGGGGACACTGAGGCTTTGGGGATGCTCAGAATTTGGGAACACATGGACTTTGGGGACATAAAGTGTTGGGACATCAAGACTTTGGGGATACCCAGGCTTTGGGGACATTGAGAGTCTGGTGACACCTGGGTTGTGGGGACAACAAACCTTCAGGGACGCCTCGGTTTTGGGGACACCGGGGCTTTGGGGGCACCCATGCCTTGGTGACACCCACCTGGCGCCCAGGTTGGCCAGCCGTGCGTTGCCCTCCTCCAGCTGCAGCCGCAGACGCTCGAGCAGCTCTCGGTGCTGGCCCTGCTCCTTCTGCAGCCCGCGCTGCTCGCCCTCCAGCTCGCCCACCTTCTCCTCCACCACCCGCAGCCTCTCCTGGCCTTCAGCCACCTCCTTCCGCAGTGCCTCGATCTGCTGCCCGTGCTGCTGGGGACATAGGGACAGGTGTCAGCGCGGTGTCCCTACGGGTGCCGTCCTGGTGCCGCGTTCCCCAGATTACCTTCTCCAGCGGGCGGATGGCGTAGAGCTCACCCTGTGCTGCCGACACCTCCTCGGCGTAGCGCTGCCACGGCACCGTGGATTTACGCTGCAGCGACACCGATGAGCGCAGCTTTGAGCGGCCCTACAACATCGGGGGCACCTGTCAGGGTCAGCACCCTTGGGTGCGCAGCGGGGCAGAGGCTGCACAGTGAGGGTATGGTGACCTCAAAGTGTCCCCATGGACCTGTCATCTCCAAATTTTCCCCATGGATCTGTCATCCCCAATGGGCCCCCGTGGATTTTGTCATCCCCAATGGGTCCCCATAGATCTGCCCTGAGGGGTCCCTATGGTCCCATCATCCCCAAAGAGTCCCCAGGGTCCCATCATCCTCAGTGGGTCCCAATGGAACTGTCGTCCCCAGTGGAGCTCCGTGGGCCTCATCCCCAATGGGTCCATGTGGATCTGTCATCCCCAATGAATCCCCATGGACATGTCACCCCAGTGGATCTCCATGGCCCTGTCGTCCTCATTGAGTCCCCATGGATTTGTCATCCCCAAAATGTCCCCATGGACCTGTGCTGAGGGGTCCCCGTGGCCCCATCATGGAAAGATCTCCATGGTCCCTTCATCCTGAAAGTGTCCCCATCTTCCTGTCACCCCCATTGGTCCTGTCTCGAAAGGTCCCTATGGCCCTGCCCCCAAATAGTCCCATGGACCCATCACCCACCAAAGAATCCCCACGGTCATGTCACCCACCGACGTTTCCCCATGGCCCCTGACCCCATGGACGTGCCCTGAGGGGTCTCCATGATCCCTTCATCCCCAGAGGGTCCACAAGGACGTGTCACTCCCAAAGCGTCTCTATGCCTCTCTCACCCTCAAAAGGTCCCCGTGGTCCCATCATCCACCAAAGAACCCCCTGTGGTCCTGCCCCAGAGTGTCCCCATTGCCCGGCCCCTAACAGATCCCCAGTGTCCTGTCACCCCCAAAGGGCCACTCATGACCTTTTCCTAAAAGGTTCCCATGGTCCT
>NW_018364544.1:81334-97527 GCF_002078875.1 Numida meleagris | reverse complement strand
GTGACAGCCCTCCATGGAGTCCAGCATCCCGGGGGGACTCACGGTGCCCTCACGGTGCACAGCGGACCTCGGTCCATCCCCTCCCGTCGGTTCCGCCATGTGCTCGACGCTGCTCTGCTTGCGCAGGCGCCGGGCAGCTTTGTTCTGTGCTGGGACACTCTGGGTGCGCTGCACGTTCCTGCGCTCCCGACTGGATCGCGGTGATGGTACCGGTACCGGTGTTGGTTCCACGTCCGTCCCGTCCTCCCGAGCGCGGACGCGGCGGATGCTGATGAGCGATTGGCTCTTGATGAGAGGGCTGTGCTTGCTCAGGTCCCGTGGCGGCACGAAGCCCGGCTTGAAGCTCTCTGGGCTGTGGGGTATCAGGGATGTGATGGACCCCAAGCTCTGCTGGGACCAGAGCTGGACCCATCTGGGACCAGAACCATCCCCATCCTGGACCACAGCTATTCGTGAGATCCATCCAGGAGCAGAAACATGTCCTAAAACTATCTGGGACCAGAACTATGCCTTGAACCCAGCCTGGACCAGAGTCACCCCAAAGCCACCTGAGGCTGGAACCATCTCCAAGTGGGATCTTGCCCCAAAAGGTCCCCAAGATCTCATCACCCACCAAAGTTCCCATGGCTCTGCTCTTAAAGATCCCTATGGTCATCCCCAGAGGGTCCCCATGGCCCTACCTCTAAAAGTCTCCATGGTCCCATCACCCACCACAGGGTCCCCATGGTCCTACCCCAAAAGGTCCCCATGGTCCCATCACCCACCAAAGGATCCTTCATCGCCATTCCACACAAGGTCCTCATTGTCCTTTCACCCCCAAAGGGTCCCCACGGTCCCATTACCCACCAAAGTGCCCCCCAATCCTAGAGTCCCCATGGAGCCAACCAGGACTGGAACCACCCCAAACTACTCCTGGTGTCACCCCTCTGGCCCCACATGTCCCCATTGGTCCTGTGTGTGTCCCCTGTTCCCCCTCGTTACCTTCGCTCCATGGTGGAGCTGAGCCGGACAGAGACAGGGACCGGGGTGCCCTCCCTGATGGCATTGAGGATGGTGGGCAGCGGCTCCAGCTCCTCCCGTGTGGCCTGATGGGACAAAATGGGACATCATGGGGCCATGGGGTGGCCGTGGGGCAGTGACACCCATGGGGCAGGTAGCACCCATGGGGCAGCGGGCACCCAGCTCTGCACACTGGGAGAAGAAGGAGGCCCACGTCACCAGCCACCCCTGGGGACACGCAGGTGGCACCTGGTCCAGGCTGGAGAAGATATCACAGAGCAGGAGGTGGAGGGTGGCGAGCTCCAGGGCCAGGTCCACGTAGCCGTCGTAGGTGGCCACGTGGCCACTGCTCTCGGGGCTGGCAACGCTGCTCAGGAAGGCTGTCATGGTGCTCCAGTGGTGCTCCAGGAACTCGTTCATGAAGCCCATGTAGGCCTCCTTCTCACCAAACCTGGGGACCGTGGTGGCCAATCACTCACGGGCCACCACCGGAACCACGGGCCGGGCCATCTCCAGAACCACGCGCTTCCTGGCTCACATGGCTTCTTGGGGATGTCCCTGCTGCCCCACAGCATTCCAGGGACACCATTGGTGCCCCATAGACTGTAGGGTCCATCCCTGCTTCCCCATGGCATGTAGGGGAGGTTCTAGCAGCCCCCTGGTGTATCAGGGACATTCATGTTGCCCCAAGGTGTTTGAGGACATCCCTACTGCCCCACGGCCATCCTGTGGCACGTGGAACACAGGCTGTAGGGGACATCCCCGCTGCCCCATATCGTCCCCATGGAGACCCCGCCATGACGTACGTGGTGAAGTTGGCCAGGTTCTGGATGACCTTGGCCACCAGGGTGAGGGTACGGGCGGTGGCCTCGCTCGGATACTCCTGGACGAGGCCGAAGAGACTCGGGGACATGATGGCGGGGCAGAGGAACCGCAGGAAGAGCGAGGCCGAAACCAGGCGCTGCCCGATGGCCGCCTTGCCCCGCGCCGCGCACTCCTCCTGCCACGCCGCGAAGATCTCGCCCAGCTCCGCCGGGAAGGTCCTGCGGGGACAGACGGGGTGGGTGGGTGGCCCTGGTGTCCCCTATGTGCCACCATGATGTTCTGTGGGACATCGTGCCCACCACTGTTGCGCTTGTCCCCATGCTGGTCACCCATGTCTGTCCCCAGACCTGTCCTCATGTCCTTCCTGGTGCCCATCACTGTGGCCATGGTGCTTATCTCTATCCCTGTCCTCGCGTTTGTCCCCAGACTTGTCCCCTGTCCCTCCTGCTGCCAATCACCATGGCCATCCCAGAGATGGTGTGTATCTCCATCCCTGTCCCCTCTGTCTGTCCCCAAAGTTGTCCCCCTGTCGCTCTTAGTACCCATCACCATGGTGCCTGTCTCCATCCCTGTCCCAAAATGCATTCCCACATCCTTCCTGGTGCCCATAACCACGTCCGTCCCAGGGATGGTGCCTATCTCCATCCCTGTCCCCACGTCTGTCCCCAGATTTGTCCCCACATCCTTTCTGATGCCCATCCCCAAGCCTGTCTCCAGGTCTTCCTGGTGTTGTTGACTGTCTCCCATACCTGTCCCATTGCCTGTCTCGGCTCCCAACCCCTTTCCCGTCCCCAGGCCCACCCCTACGCAGATGCCCACCCCTATGCAGATGCCCACCCCCGTGCCCCCACGGGGCTGTCCCTCACTCGCAGGACGTGGCAATGCGCTGGAGCGTCTCCTCGCAGACCTGCCGCAGGTTGTTCTGGTTGTCAGAGAGGTCGGGGCCACCACATTTGCTGGGATCGACTTCACAGCTGTCATCCGAGGAGCAGAGCTGGGCCACGGCCTCACCTGGGCACCGGGAGACAGGCGATGAGGGGACCGAGCGATCACCACCACAGGGCAACCCCATGGAGATCCTGAGAGCATCCCATAGCCTGAAATGCCCCATAGCACCCGCCCATGCCCAGCCCCCCGTAACACCCCATAATACCCAATAACACCTGCTCGTACCCAGCGTGTCCTGGAGGTACTTGCCGCCCACCAGCTTCATGTATTCATCGATGGCTTTGGTGGCCAATGTGTTCTCGCGGAAGATCAGCGACTCCCGGTCATCAAAGCGATCCAACTCGGCCACACCAAGGTCAATGAGGAACTCCTGCGGGATGGGTGTTGGGGGGCACCCATGGGCCCAATGTGGCTTGGGCAGCCTGGCGTGGGCAGTGCTGGGATCTCCCGAAGTGCCCTCGATTTTTATTTCCCATCCCATCCCCTTCCATCCCACTCACAATGTCATGCCAACACATCCCATCCCAACCACATTCAAACCAACCCAGCTCAGTCCATCCCACCCCATCCTGCTCACAATCCCATCCCACCCCAACCATCACGACCAGCGTCACTTGGGTACACTCATCCCACCCCAACCACCACATCCATCCCACCATGGTCACCACCCATCCCACCCCCATCCCACCCCAACCACCACATCACCCGTCCCACCCCAACCATCATGTCCATCACAACTTGGGCACATCCATCCCTCCCCCCATCCCACACCAACTGCCACGTCCACCCCACCACATCCATCACCCATCCCACCCCTATCGCACCCCAACCACCACATCACCCCAAATTTGGTCATCACCCATCCCACCTCAACCATCATGTCCATCACAACTTGGGCACATCCATCCCTCTCTCTGTCCCACCCGAACCACCAAATCCACCCCACCACGTCCATCACCCATCCCACCTCCATCCCACCCCAACCACCACATCATCCCCAACTTGGTCATCACCCATCCCACCCCAACCATCATGTCCATCACAACTTGGGCCCATCCATCCCTTCCTCCATCCCACCCCAACCGCCACATCCAGCCCATCACAGTCATCACCCATCCCATCCCCATCCCACTCCAACCATCACGTACATCGCAACTTGGGCATGTCCATCCCTCCCCCATCCCACACCAACCACCGTGTCCATCCCACCACGTCCATCACCCATCCCACCCCTCATCCCATCCCAACCACCACATCCACTGCACCACCACCATCACCCATCCCACCCTCTCCCCACCCCAACCACGGTGTCCATCCCACCATGGCCACCAGCCACTCTACCTTGGCTTTCCCGGTGCTCTGCAGGACGCGCACCAAGGCGCCGGCGAGCTCCTCCTTGTGTCGCACGGCGATGGTGGGCTCCAGGCGGCCGCACAGCTCCCGATAGTGGAAGGTGATGAACTCGGCCAACTCCTTGTAGCGTACAATGGGCAGCACCTGCACCTCCCGGTACCTCCCACGCACCCGCACCGCCGGCGCCCGTTCGTTGCCGCCGTGACCGCCCAATGGGTACCACCGCTCCAGGGGCTGCCGGGCGGCCGCCAGCTCGGCCAAAGGGACAGTGACCGATGCCACTGGCTGGCTGGGGTGGCCCTGCTCATCACGGCAAAGCGTGAGGGTGAGGGCACGCGAGGGTGGCAGGGCAGCCAGCTGAAAGAGCTCGCCCCAGAAGAGCTCGCCATCAGGACCGGCCACTTTGGCGGTGGTACGGGCGAAGAGCGTGCCATCGAGGTGGAGGTGACACCGGAGGCGGCGGCGGGGTGGCAGGTCCCGTGCCTCGTACACCCATAGGCTCAGTGCCAGCTCCCGGCGCTCACAATTGTCCTGGGGACAGGAGGGGACAATGGGGATGTGGAGAGACAGGAGGGGATGTAGGACAGGTGGGGACATGGGACTGGAAGGGAAAGGAGGACTGGAGTAGACGGGGAACAGGAGGGGACACTGGGGGCAGGAGAGTACATGGTGGACTGGAGGGGACTGGAGGGGATATGGGGGACAGGAGGTGGCATTGGGGAGAGGAGGGGACTCGGGGGACAGGAGGAGACACGGGGGGCATGGGGGGGAATTGAGGACATAAGGGGATGTGGAAGACACGAGGGGACACTGGGGACATGGGGGACGTGGGGGACATGAGGGAGCATGGGGGATTGGAGGGGATATGGGGGACAGGAGGTGGCACTGGGGACAGGAGGGGACTTGGGGGACAAGAGGGGACGTGAGACAGATGGGGCCATGGGACTGGAAGGGAAAGGAAGACTGGAATAGATGCGGGGATGTGAGGGGACATGGGGGACAAAAGGGGGCACTGGGGACTTGGGGAGACAGGAGGGGCAGAAGGGAACATGGGGGACATGAGGGGATGTGGGGGACATGAGGGGACTGGATGGGACAGGAGAGAACATGGCAGACATGAGGGAATATGAGAGATAGGAGGAGGCATTGGGGACAGGAGGGGACATGGGGACAGGAAGGGATACTGGGGACAGGAGGGGTCACTGAGGCCACAAAGGGGCAGTGGGGACAGGAGGGGGCATGATCTGGAGGGGACATGGGGATCTGGAGGGGATTTGAGGGATGGGAGGAGACACAGGGACATGGCTGGCCAAATACTTCAGGACACAAGAGGATGGCTGAATCCACAGACAGACAGCTGGACACAAGGGGACGCAGGAGGGGACAGGGCCTGTGGGAGGTCCCTGGGGGTCCCACCTTGTTGGGCTGCACGGTGCGGCGCAGGTTCTCGATCCAGCGGTCGCGCTCAGCCAAGGAGCTGCACCCAAAGGAGCGGCTGTGCCCACCCGTGATGATCTGAGGATGGGGAGGGGGTCAGGGGACACCTGGGGGTGCGTGGGCTCAGGATGGCTGAGGTGCCCTGGGTGCCTCTCTAGGGTGTCCTGGATGCGTGTCCAGGATTTCTGGGGTGTTCTGGGTGCCTCTATAGGGTTCCCTGGGTGTATGTATGTGATGCTCAGGGCGCCCTAGGCACCTTGGGTACCTCTATAGGGTGCCCTGGATGCATGTCCAGGATTTCTGAAGTGCTCTGGGCACCTATGTAGGGTGCCCTGGGCACCCTGGGTGCCTTTCCGGGATGCTGTGGATGCCCTGAGTGCTCCTCCAGGCTGCCTTGGGTGCGTGTATGGGATGCTTGGAGTGCCTTGGGCACCTTGGGTGCCTCTATAGGGTGCTCTGGATGCATGTCCGGGATTTCTGGGGAGCCCTGGTTGCCTCTCCAGGGTACCCTGGGTACCTTGGGTGCCTCTGTAGGGTGTATGTATGGGATGCTTGGCATGGCCCCCCAGCACCCTTACCTGGAAGCAGAACTTCTCGCCCACGATGCTGCCATGCACGGGACGCACGATGACGTTCTCCCCGCTGAGGTCCAGCTCGGCCGCGCTGGGCGCTGGCAGCAGGGACTCGTGGGAACCGCTGCGGCTCGGGGCCCTGTGGCGGACACAGCCGTCACCAAAGACCCTCCACAGTGTCCCCACATTGTCCCCACCACCTGCGTACCTTTCTCCATCCGTGCCGACCGCTGCCGAGCTCTCATTTTTGGGCACAATGCGACCTTTCCTCTCCCGCAGCCGCTTCCACAGCAGTCCCTGCAGGGTGGGGACAACGAGGGGACAACGGGTGACCTCGGGGCACAGCGTGACACCCGTGGGTGACACCGGCACCCACCTTCACGTTGCTGAACTGCGAGGTGGTGGAGCCGTCGCTGTCGGTGCCTTTCCCCGCCGTCCTCACGCTCCTCTCCTCGGGGTCTGTGAGGGTGACCCGCGTTAGACCCCAAAATCACGATGGGGTACGGCGCCCACCTCCCCAAAAAGCAGAAGGAAGCAGCCCCGAGGGCGCTGGGTGCTGCGCATCCCAAGCACGGCCACGCGTTGGGTGCAGCCCACGGGTGGGTGCAGGGGGGTCAGCAAGGTTGGGGGTCTCACCGTGAGCTGCACAGAGCAGCCAGCGGCGGGGGCCCATGATGGTAAGGAAGCCCTTATCGGGAAGATCAGCGCACATCAGCGGCGCGGAGGAAGCGGTGACGGCACACGGAGGGCCTCGCACAGAGGGTTTCCTCCGCGCAGCCGTGTGGGGCACGGGGTGTGGGGCACAACGTGCAGTGCAAGATTGACAGTGCAAGGTGCATGACAGGGCGCGTGGCGTGGGGCATGATGCGCGGTGCACAACGCAAGGTGCCCCGTGTCGTGGGGCGAGGTGTAGGGCAAGGAGCGTTGCACGGTGTGGGGTGCAGTGCAAAATGCAAGATGCGTGGCACAGGATGTGGTGCGGTGCACGGTTCGGTGCACGGCACGGTGCACAGCACAGGGCGTAGCGTGGTGCACGGTGTGCAATGCACGGTGCACAAGGCGTGATGCGTGGCGCAGAGCATGGCGTGGTGCATGACGGAAAGCAACGTGCACAACGTGGTGCGTGGCATGCTCCAGGAGCTGCACCGGAGCTTGCACCAGCGCGTGCAAACACCCCACGTCATCAGCTCACCAGTGTCCCTCCTGCCACCCGCTGGGTGCAGGCTGCTGCTCTCGGAGCTCCCAGTCCGATTCCTGATCCTGCACGAAGTCTGAGGATGCAGAGGGGTCAGGGACCAAACGCCCAGCACCCCGTGCACCCCATAACCCAAGGGGTCCCCATGTCCTCACCTCCTCGTCCCGACCCACGTGGACCAGCTGTCCGTCCACCAGTGAGAAGTTGGAGATGTCCCACACTGTGACATCGGGTGCCAGAGGCATTGGGATGGAGGGGGCACCGTGGGTGCTCTCTGGGGCTGGGGGAGTGGAGCAGAGGGGTCAGGAGCACACAATGGGCACTCGTCGTGTCCCCATGTCCCATGGTTGGCATGTAGTGCCAGGGGATGCGTGGCTGTGACCGTGCTACAGCAGGTGGGACGATGTCATGGTATGGTTGGGGTGGTGGTGGCAGGGGACACGGGGACACAGCCATGCCACCACCGTGGGGGCTGTGACACCAAAGGCCACGTGGCTGTTGTGATGCCGCTGGTGTGGCGATGCTGGAGGACGTGTGGCCATGGAGGTGCTACCATGAGAGTGGCACTGCACCCTCTGCGTTCCAGACCACCACCCATCTCCTCTGCCCACCAACCCATCAAACCCAGCTCTTCTTCCTCCAACCCATCACCCATCTCCATCGCCCCCCACCTATTGTCCCCCGAACCCATCATCCACCATCTTTCCCCACCACGCATCACACCCAGTCCTTCACCCAGCACCACCACCCATCACACCCAGCCAGCACCCGCAACCCTCTACATCCCAAACCATCACCCATCTCCATTGCCCACCACCAGTTATACCCAACCCGTCTTCTCCGAAACGCATCACCCATTTCCATCACCCACCACCTCAACCCATGACTGCCAGCCCCATCTCCATCTCCATCCCATCCCCATTCCACCCTCATCCCCATCCCACTGCCATCCCCATCCCACCTCCATCCCATCCCCACCTCCAACTCCATCCCTACCCCTATCCCCAACCCTGCCCCCAACCCCATTCCCATTCTACCCTCATCCTTATCTCCATCCCACTCCCATACCATCCCCATTCCATCCCCACCCCACCCCCATCTCATCCCCATCCTCATCCCAACTCCATCCCAATCTCTATCTCACTCCCATTCTCATCTCCATCCCAACCCATCCCAACCCCGTCCCCATCTCTATCCCACTCCCATCCCATCCCTACCCCATCCCCATCCCCACTCCCACCACCCCACACCCTAACCCCCCACCACCCCAAACACCTCCATACCTGGGACACCCTCATGGGACCCCTTCTCAGCCCTGGCCCCGTTCTCCACGTGGCCCTTCTTCTTGGACATGGAGCGCAGATACTTCTGTAGGGTGCCCTTGCCACCCTCGGGGCTGCGCGGCTCCTTGGCCACCTTGGAGGGTGCTGAGAACGCCCGTTGGAAGAGGGACCGGCGGGCGCTGGCCTTGGGTGTCCCCAGGTTGGAGCCGCCCTTCCCAACGCCATCGTCGAGGCTGTCGGACTCAGGTTGGCTGTAGGAACGCTTCCAGCCCTGCAGACGGCTCCAGTGCCGACCGCCCGGGGACGCGGTGCACCGCTCGGGGTCCCGCTCGCCCGCTGGTGCTGCCGTTCGCCATCGGTACGTCTTCAGCAGTGTTGGTGGCTCAGCGGCTTGGGGGGGCTTCTCCACCTCCATCTGTGGGATGGAGAGAGCTTCGTGAGCCCCCAGAGGCAACCTCATTGCAGAACCTCAAATTGGGTGCCCTCATCCAAGCACCCGTACTGAGGGACCTCTACCCAAGCACCCCAGTTTGGGTGCCCCCATCCAGGCACCCCAGTTTGGGTGCCCTATCCAGACACCCCTATCCAGGCTCTCCAATTTGGGCACCCTCATCTCAGCACCCCATTTTCAGTGCCCTATCCAGGGACACCCATCCCAGCACTCCAATTTGGGTGCCCTCATACAAGCACCCTAATTTGGGCTTCCACGTTCCAGCACCCCAATTTGGGTACCCTATCCAGACACCCCTATCCAGGCTCTCCAATTTGGGCACCCCCATCCCAGCACCCCAGTTTGGGTGCCCTAGGCAGGCACCCCCATCCCAGCTCTCCAATTTGGGCATGCTCATCTCAGCACCCCACTTTTGGTGCCCTATCCAGGGACCCCCATCCCAGCACCCCAATTTGGGTGCCCTCATCCAAGCACCCCCACTGGGGCAGCCCTATCCAAGCACCCCAATTCGGGCATCCATGTTCCAGCACCCCAATTTGGGTACCCTATCCAGACACCCCCATCCCAGCACCCCCAATTTGGGTGTCCCCATTCCAGCACCCCAATCTGGGTGCCCTCATACAAGCACCCCTACTGGGGCACCCCTATCCAGGCACCCTAATTTGGGCATCCACATTCCAGCACCCCAGTTTGGCTGCCTGCATCCAAGCACCCCTACTGGGGCACCCCTATCCAAGCACCCGAATTTGGGCACTCTCATTCCAGCACCCCTATTTAGGTCCCCCTGTCTAAGCATTCCCACTGAGGCACCCTAATTCTAGTACTCCTATTTGGGTGCCCCCATCCAGGCACCCCCATAACAGGTGCCCTAATCTGGGGGTCTCTAGCTCAACACCTCCATCGAAGCATCTGTATTGGGGCACACCCCTTTTTGGGTGCCCACATCCAGGCACCCCCACCCAGTCACCCTTATTGGGGTCAGTCCTGTGTGATCAACCTTGTGTGGGTACCCCGGTTCCAGCACCCCAATTTGGGTGCCCCTATCCAAGCATCCCTTCTGGGGGTACCCAAATTCCAGCACCCCCACCCAGGGCACTCCATTCAGGCACCCCTATGTGGGTACCCTCATCTGGGGGGCTTATCTGAACACCCCCATCCTGGCACCCTTACTGGGGCACCCCTATATTGCTGCCCCATTTGCACACCCCTACTGGGTCACCCCTGTGTGGGCATCCCTGTAGGGGTACCCCCATCCCAGCACCCCTATTTGGGTGCCATTATCTGGACACATCCCCCCCCAGCCACTTCAATTTGGGTGCCCCCATCCAAGAACCCCAACTGGGTCACCCCTTTGTGGGCACCCCTGTAGGGGTACCCCCCACCCCAGCAACCCTATTTGGGTGCCTCCGTCCAAGCATCCATCACAGCCCCCCCCATCAAGACCCCCCCCCCATCCAGGCACCCTTATTGGGGCACCCCTATATTGACACCCCAATTTTACACCCCTATTTGGGTGCCCATAGCCAGGACAGCTCAGCCAGGCACCCCCACTCAGATTCCCCTATTTGGGCACCCCTCTCCAGCACACACAACCAGCACCCCCTTAAAGACCCCCCCACCCAGACACCCTTATTGGAGCACCCCTACATCCCTGCCCCATTGCACACCCCTATTTGGGTGCCCTTATCTGTGCCCTCCCCCACATGCACGCATCCCTATCTGCCCACACTCCCCCAGGACACCCCCCCTTCAGAGCAAGGGGACCCATACAGAGGGTGCCGGGATGGGGGGGGTGGGTGGATGAGGGCACAGTGGAGAACGACCCCCAGCTGGGAGTGCCAGGATGGGGCACCCAAGCGGAGAGAGTTGCCGGGATGGAGATATCTGAGGATGGGTGCTGGTGGCTGTGGGGTGGCCACAGGGTGGCACTCCCCGACCCCATTTCCGTGGGTGCCCACGCATACAGTGGCACGCTGACCCCATCCCTTTGCACCATCCCAATCCTGGGATGCTTCTCAGATTGGGACACAGAGCCACCGGGGTGCGGTGACACCGCGGTAGAGTGACACCTGTGGGTGGCCCCACTGCCACCCCATCCCCGGGCGCAGGCGGTGCCGACGATGCTTCCGTCGCTGCGGCGGCCGCGCTTCCCCCCGCGTCTCCGCCGCGTTTCCTCCCGCCATCTGCACCCTGTGCATGGCCCCACGCCAGGCTGGGGGAGCCCTGAGGGTGGGTGAACCCCCCCCCAAGGCACCCCGGGGTGGGTGCAGCCCTAAGGGAGTGCTCATGGGGCTGGACGATCCTCATCGTGGTGGTGCTGTGAGCTGCAGGCGCCCATCCATTTGGGGGTCAGCACCCAAAGGGTGACACAGGGAGGGTGCCCCCACCTCGAGGAAGGTGCCCCCACCCTGGGGGTGATGCCAATGCTTTTGGGGTCTTTGGGGTGCTGCTAAATTTTGGGGTCTTTGGGGTGCAAACCGTCCCACCTAGCTGCACCCCATCAGCTCATCAGCACGGCGCTGCTCGCCCCAGCACCCCACGCCCCCACAGCTGCTCCCAAGGACGGAGCATCCCCTTGGGGTGCAACCCCCCCCCCCTCCCGTGTGCCCCCCACCCCGCCATACCTCACTGCTCGCTGCCTCCTCTGACACCCGGTTCCTGCCGTGGCTTCCCCATGTGACCCAGCAGGAGTTTCAGTCACACCCTCACCTCCGCCTCTGCCCCGATGATGTTATCTGTGCGCCCAGCCCGGGTGGATCGTGCTCGGCCACAGCCCTGGGGGGCACCGAGCAGGGTGAGCCCCCCCTGGCGCACTGTGCCGGGTATTGGGGTCATGGTAGTGCACGTCCGGTGTAAAGGCTGTCATTAGGTTTCAGAGTGAACAGGCATCGGAGACGGCGGTGTCGGAGCGCTGTGGGTTGTGTGTGCACACAAGGGTTATGGGGTCGTGCGTGGGGCTGGGTGGTAGGGGGTGAGCCCTGCCAGGTCTGGGGTGGGTATGGAGGTCCCCAAGGTGGCCTAAGCTTGGGCTGTCCCCTTGTGCTATGAGGGAGGCACGAGGATTGTGTGTTCCATATGTACATTCCATATGTAGGACCTCGTTCTGCCCCCCCAGCCCATGCCTCAGTTTCCCCCCTGCTCTCCAGAGTTCACTCCAAGCTGCTCTCCTGGCGCTGACTTTATTATGGGATGTTTGAGGCTATGGGCATGGTCTGCTGGGCCACAGGGAGCATGCCAGGACTGGTCCATGCTGGTGTCCTTGAGGCTGTGGGCCATACAGACCGGTGTCCTGTCTGACATCCCTTGTGTTGGGCTCCATGTGGACTGAGGACCTTCTGATCTGGAATTCATTGGGTTGGGGTCTACATGGGCCAGGCCCCATCCAGACTGGGATCACTGGGATGCAATCCATGTGGTGTCCATTGGTCTGGTGTCCGTCTGGACTGGTGTCCCATCTGTCCCCCATCAGACCACCATCCGCGTAGACCAGGATCCAACCTTTGCAGCACCCACGCAGACCAGCACCCACGGGGTCAATCCTCACTGCAGAGAAGAGAAGGAACCACAATCACCCCCAGCATCCCCCAGCTTCTCCCAACCCTCCCTCTCCAGCGCATCAGAGTGGGCCAGATGCCCAATCCCCAGCAATGTCACAGGACCTGGTGCCCACCTTGAAGCCGTGCCAGGTCCGGATCTCCTGAAACAGGGCGTCCCCGGGGCAGCTGGTGTTCACCATTTGCCGGTGGCCGTGCAGGGTGTAGTTCTGGTGGAGCCACCCAGCCCTCACGGCACACGGTATGAGACCATCACGCACCAAAGCGATGGCCTCGGGATCCGGCAAGCTGGCCGAGAAGTTGCCCACGTAGCCCACGCCGTAGCCCTTGCTGTTGTGACCTCTGGTGTGGGCACCCACCCAGTGCCAACCTCGCCCTTGGTACAGGTATCCATCCGAACCCACCACGAAGCTGTGGGCACCAAAGGTTGGTCAGCCCAACATTGGTCAACCCAACGTTGGTCAACCCAACGTTGGTCAACCCAATGTTGGTCAATTCTATGTTGGTCAACCCAACGTTGGTCAACCCAACATTGGTCAATCCTATGTTGGTCAACCCAACATTGGTCAATCCTATGTTGGTCAACGCAACGTTGGTCAACCCAACATGCCCCCATTCCCACTGACGGGGACCATGGTGGGGTCAAGGTGACACCAGCCTCACCTGTAGCCGATGTCGTCCCAGCCACGGGTGTCCTGGTGGAAGCGCTGCATGGAGCGCATGTCGCGGGCGCAGGCGGCGAAGGAGCGGCATGGGGAGCTGGGCACGAAGGTGTGGTGGATGTAGATGGAACCCAAAGGTGGAGACAAGGGTCTAGGGGTGCCCCGGTAGGGACGGGCACCCCACATGCAGCGGGGGACGATGGCCGGGCAATCTGTGAGGGAAGGCAGGTGGTGGTTGTGGGGATGCATTTGGTCTTGGGAACATGGAGCCTTTGGGGTGTTCCCTGGGTTGGGGACATGACTGTGTCCACCTGGGGTCCCCTTGTCCAGGGCACATGGAGCATCTGCCCTTGGCTGTCATGGCTTTGTCCAGTGTCCAGGGACACTCTTCCAGAGGACACTCTGGTGTGTCCATCCAGTGACATAGTAGTCCCCATCTAAAAACCTACAATCTAGGGACACACTGGTGTCCAGCAATGGGACATGGTGGTGTCTATCCATGGGCTACCAACTGGGGACGCGCTGATGTCCCTCTAGGGGACATAGCATTCAGGGACCACCAGCTGGAAGTAAACCAGTGTCCATCCAGGGGATAAAGTGGTGTCTATCCAAAAATCTACCATCTGGGGACTCAGCGGTGTCCATCCAGGAGACACGCTGGTATCTAGCCACGCCACTCCATGTGTCACCATGAGCTTGGCTCCCCGCAGTGACACCTCCACTGCAGTGACCCCAGCTCCTCTCAGCATCCATCCCAGCACCCACACCAGCACTCTGCACCCACCTCTCATCCTAGCATCCACCACCCATCCCAGCACCATCCCCAGCACCCATCCCAGCAAACACCACCCATCCTAACATTCACCCCAGCACCCACAAGCCATCCCAGCACTATTCCCACCACCCATCCCACCACCCATCCTGGCACCCAGCATCCACCACCCATCCCAGCAGCCAGCAGCCAGCACCCATCCCAGCCCCAATCCCAGCCCTCATCTCAACACCCATCCCAACATCCATCCCAACACCATTCCCGCCTCCTATCCCCCCACCCATCCCAGCACCATTCCCAGCCCCCACACCAGCACCTATCCCAGCACTCAGAACCCATCACCCATCCCAACATCATTCCCACCATCCGCTCCAGCACCCACCACCCATCTCAGCACCATTCCCATCACCCATCCTAGCACCCACCACCCATCTCAGCACCATTCCCACCACCCATTACAGCACCCACCACCCATCTCAGCACCCACCACCCATCTCAGCACCCACCACCCATCTCAGCACCATTCCCATCACCCATCCTAGCACACACCACCCATCTCAGCACCATTCCCACCACCCATCCCAGCACCCAGCACCCATCCCATCACCCATCCCTGCACCCAGCACCCACTGCCCACCTCATCACCCACCACCCACCTCCCACCCCAACCTTCACTCTGGGCACCTACTCACCAACATACGCCTCCATGAACTCCCGTGCTGCCTGACGAGCGATGTCTGCCTCCTCCTCCTCCCCAACCTCCTCCAGGAGCTCGCGGGTGGGGGACAGCCCCCGCAGCACCCTCAGCATCGCTGCCACCTCCTCCTCCAACTTCCCCACGGCCGTCAGTGCCCCGAAATCCTGACGCCGGCGGCTGCTGTGGGGCCACCCACTTGTGATCCCATTGTCCACACCATAATATCTCCGGAATAGGATGGAGAGAGGCATGGGGTCTTCAGCCAAGCGGGTGCCCAACAGCACCCCATCCATCGCCCCGTTGGCGACAGCGTTGGGGACGAGCGATGGGGGACCCAACAGGGTGAAGTTTTGGGGGTTGTCCACGTCATCCCAACACCCATCGGGTCCCAACGCGGCCATCCCGTTGACCCGCGCCAAGAGGAAGGATGTCCCCAGCGCTTCGGTAATGGTGACGGCATAGAGTGCGTCGAGAGCGGTGTAGGGTTGATCAATGGGGCCGGCCCACCCCGCTGCCCTCTTCAGCCCCACTTCGATGCCAGCGAAGAGCGGTGCCAACGCCACGGTGGAACCATCGGGCGCCAACACCACGCCGCGTTCCGGTGTCTCGGTGTTGGGGTGGAGGAGGTGGGTGAGCAGCGACAATGGCTCAGGGAGGGTTGTTGGGGTGGGAGGGGGGTCCCCAAGTAGTGTGTGGCACATGGGGGTCCCACAGCCCCCCAGTGCCCGCACCAGAGATGGGGTGTCCGGGGTGTCGTCGGCCTCCAGGGATTGTAGGATTGGGATCAATGAGGAGATGTGGTGCGGGAGGAGGGCTGCAGGTGAGACGGGAATGGGGAAGGCAGATGAAAGCTGCGGGATGAATCAAAAAAGGGGGAAATGCACACCCCCCCTCCCAGAAAGTAAAAGGGGAAAATGATCTTAAATTGGAGGAATGCGCACGAGGAAAAAAGGGGGATCTAGCTGAAAACGGGGGAGGGATGCACACAGAGCTGGGAATGTGGGCCCAAAGTGGGGGAGTGAGCTCAAAATGGGGGGTGTGCACCCGAAGGTTGGGACTGTACCCACAAGTGGGGAATACAGCCCCAGAAAAAAGGGGAGTGCAGCCAAAAAAATGGGGAAATGTGCCCAAAATTGGGGAGGATGAACCAAAAAAATGGGGGAATTCACCCCAAAAAAGAGGGAAATGTCCCCAAAACTGGGGGGGGGAGGAACCCAAAGAAGGAGGAGTGTACCCAAAGTTGGAGGGGAAGGACCCAAAGAAGGGGGAATGCACCCCAAAAAGGGCAAATGTACCCCAAATTGGGGGGTATGAACCCAAATAAACGGGAATGAACCCCAAAAAAGGAGGAACATACCCAAAACTGGGGGGGAATGAACCCAAAGAAAGGGGAATTAACTCCTAAAAAGGGACAAAGGAACACAAAATTTGGAGGAATTAACCCC
>NW_018364544.1:72974-73539 GCF_002078875.1 Numida meleagris | reverse complement strand
TATGGTGACGTGTGATGAAGTGTGGTGATGTGTGGAGACACGCGTTGACATGTGGAGGCCTGTGGTGACATGGGATGATGTGATGTGTAGTGACGTGTGGTGACATGTGGGGACACATAGTGACGTGTGTTGACATGTGTTGACGTGTGGAGTCATGTGGTGTCACGTGATGACATATGGTGACGTGTGGTGACGTGTGTTGACATGTGTTGATGTGTGTAGTCATGTGGTGTCATGTGATGACATACGGTGACGTGTGTTGACATGTGGTGGTGTGTGGTGTCATCTGATGACATACGGTGATGTGTGGTGATGTGTGGTGACACATGGTGACGCGTGTTGACATGTGGAGTCATGTGGTGTCACGTGATGACATATAGTGACGTGTGATGACGTATGTTAATGTGTGGAAGCATGGAGTGTCATGTAGTGACATATGGTGACGCATGGTGACGCGTGGTGAAGTGTGGTGACACGTGGTGGCGTGTGTTGATGTGTGGTGACATGTGGAGTCATGTGGTGTTATGTGATGACATACGGTGATGTGTGGTGACGTGTGGTGACA
>NW_018364544.1:65905-66892 GCF_002078875.1 Numida meleagris | reverse complement strand
GTGCAGTGTCCCCGTGTCCCTTACCTGCTCGGGAGCGGGTGCTGAGCCCCACCAGCAGCAGGAGAACGGCGGCGGCAGCGGAGCAGCGCATGGTGCCCTGCGCTCTACGTGGACTTTGTCCCCACCCCCACGGGGTCACCGGGGGGGGGGACACGGTGTGCGTCACGTGGGCGGAGGGCATTGCGTGTGCGATGGGTGTGCACATGGGTGTGCAGTGTGTGTGCCATGCGTGTGCAGTGTAGGTGTCTGTAAGGGGTGCACATGGGTGTGTAATGTGTGTGCAAATGTGCGTGCAGTGTGTGGACACAAGTGTGTGCGATGAGTGTGTAACATGTGCGCAAATCTGCGTGCAACGGGTGTGTGCGTGACTGTGTGAGACTTGTGGGCACGCATGTGCACAGTGTGTGCAGTGGGTGTGCAATGGGTGCACAAATTTGTGCGCCAAGTGTGGGCACACGTGTGCAACAAGTGTGCAACGTGAGTGCAATGGGTGCATGCATGTGTGTGCACCGAGTGCGTGAATTTGTGTGCAGTATACGGGCACATGTGTGCAATGGGTGTGCAGTGTGTGTGAAACACGTGTGCAAAGGGCATGCACGCAGTGGGTGCACAAATTTGTGAGCACTATGTGGGCAAACGTGTGTGAGTGTACAGTGTGTGTGCAACGTGTGTGCGTGTGTGCATGCAATGTGTGCACACATTTTTGTGCAAGATGTGTGCAGTGTGTCTGCAATGGGCGTGCGTGTGTGCATGCAATGTGTGCAAATGTGTGTGTGTGTAACAGGTGTCTGCAATCTGTGTGCACGTTTGTGTGCAATGAGCGTGCATTGTGTGTGCACCGTGTGTACAATACGTGTGTATTGTGTGTGAACATGTGCATGCAATGTGCGTGTGCACACGCATGTGCAATATGTGGGCAATGCGTGTCCACATATATGTGCAATGGGTGTACACGCATGTGTGCAATGAGTGTGCAATGTGTGCACA
>NW_018364544.1:61505-64645 GCF_002078875.1 Numida meleagris | reverse complement strand
GGGATGGGAAGGACAGGGTGGTGGCACTTAAGAGGAACAGAGGGGACAAGGTGGTGGCACTTAAGGTGGGATAGCAGCAGTAGGGTGGTGGCACTCAGCAGGGACAGAGGGGACAGGATGGTGGCACTTGGGGGGTGACAGCAGGATCAGGGCAGTGGCACTTATGGGGCAACAGAGCGGTGGCACCGGGGGTGACAGCAGAGACAGGGTGGTGGCACTTAAGGGGGACAGAGCGGTGGTGCTAGGGGTGACAGCAGGGAGAGGGCAGTGGCACTTATGGGGTGACAGAGGGGGCAAGGTGGTGGCATTTGGGGTGATGGGAGGGATGGGGAGGTGGCACTTGGGTGGTGACAGCAGGGACAAAGTGGTGGCACTTATGGGGTGACAGCGGGGACAGGACGGTGGCATTTGGGGTGATGGGAAGGACAGGGTGGTGGCACTTAAGAGGAACAGAGGGGACAAGGTGGTGGCACTTGGGGGGTGACAGCAGGAACAGGGCAGTGGCACTTACAGGGTGACAGAGGGGACAGAGTGGTGGTGGCATTTGGGGTGGTCACAGTGGGGACAGGGTGCTGGCACTTGGAGTGACAGCAAGGACATGGCAGTGGCACTTATGGGGCGACTGAGGGGACAGAGTGGTGGCACATGGGGAGTGACAGAGGGGACAGAGTGGTAGCATTTAAGGTGACAGCAGGGACAGGGCAGTGGCACTTAAGGGGGACAAAGTGGTGGCTCTGGGGGTGATGGCAGGGACAGGGTGGTGGCACTTGGGGTGGTGATAGGAACAGAACAGCGACCCTTAAGGGGGGACAGTGGTGACAGCGGTGGCACTTGGGGTGATGGCAGGGACAGCACAGCTGTTGTTATGTGGGGTGACAGTGGGGACAGTGCAGTGACACCCTGGGGGTGGCAGCAGGGACACAGGGGTGACCACGTAGGTAAGTGACAGTGGCACATGGGTGGGTGACAGTAGGGACACAGCGCTGGCACGGGACCGTGTCCCCGAGCGCGACCATGACCCTGGGGACAAACGTGTCCCCAAGGCTGGATGCAACCCTGGGGACACCAAAACTTGTCCCCACGTGTGTCCCTTACGGCGTAGGCGCGGAACACGGAGGAAGGGCTGCAGGACGTGGACAAGGTGGTGGCACAGTACCGCCATGGCTGCCTCTGGTGGGTGTCCCCGTGGCTGCCGGTCCTCCGCCTCTTCCACCCCGACACCCTGCGCCCCATTCTGATGGCCTCAGGTAACCCACGATGGGGGCATGGGGGGGGACATGGGGGGCGTGGGGAGCACCAATCTGTGGGTCCTCAGAGCCACCTCGAAGTGTCACCCTTGGGTGATGTGGTGACCCGGCAGTGCCCATGCCATGGTGGCCACCAGCTCAACCCCAACGATATCCAGAGCTGCCACCCAAAGGTGCCACCTGTGCCCAAACTCATCTCCCTTTGTGGCCACCAAGTTGTCCCCATGGCCACCAAAAAGTGTCACCCTTGGGTGATGTGTTGACCCAGTGGTGCCCATGCCAAGGTGGTCACCAACCCAATCCCAACTATCTCCAGGGCCACCACCTGGAGGTGCCACACACACCCAAGCACCTGCCCTATGGTGGCCACCAAGCTGTCCCCAAAGGTCCCCAGATCCCAAAATGTAACCGTGTCCCATGGTGCCCTCTCTTGCAGCCTTCATCGCCCCCAAGGACAAACTCTTCTATGGGTTCCTCAAGCCCTGGCTGGGTGAGTTGGTGCCCGGGGATGGGGAGACAGCACCCATGGGTGTCCCACGAATGGAGCTGGGCGTCCCACACAGGGGACGGGCTGCTGCTGAGCCGTGGGGACAAGTGGGCCCGACACCGGCGCCTGCTGACGCCCGCCTTCCACTTCGACATCCTCAAGTCCTACATCAGCATCTTCAACAGCAGCACCCACATCATGCACGTGAGTGCTGACCCAGAGCCCGGTTCCTGACCCAGATCCTGGTTCCTCACCCGGATCCTCACCCAGATCCTGGTTCCTGACCCCATCCTGCACTCAGATCCTGGCTCCTCACCCAGATTCTGGTTCTTCACCCAGATCTTCAACCAGACGTTTGTTCCTGACATAAATCCACACACAGATTATTGTTCTCGACCCACATCCTGACCCATATCTTAGTTCCTGATCCCATCCTGCACCCAGACTCCCATCCCTGACACAGACCTGCACCCAGACTGTGGTTTCTGAACCAGATCCTGACCCAGACCCTGAAACCAACCCAGCCCTGGTTCACGATCCTATTCTGCACCCAGATCCTGATTCTTGACCCAAATCCCCATCCAGACCCTGGTTCCTCACCCAAATTCCTGACCCAGGCTCTGGTTCCTGACCTAGACCCCCATACAAATCCCAGTCCCTCACCCAGATTCAGATTCCTGACCCAAATCCACGCTCATTCCCAAGTTCCTTACCCAGACCCTTGTTCCTGACTCCATCCTGCACCCAGACTTTGATTCCTCACCCAGATTCTGGTTCCTCACTCAGACCCTTATCCAGATCCCAGTTCCTCACCTAGATCCTCACCCAGACCTTGGTTCCTGATCCTGTCTTGCACCCTGACACCCATCCCTGACTCAGATCCTCACCCAGACCTTGCTTCCTCCCCCACATCCATGCCTAGACCCTCACCCAGATCTTGGTTCCTCACCCAGACCCTGATTCCTCACCCAGACCCCCATCCCAGACCCCAACCCTAGTCTCCTATCCCTGACCCCCACCCCACCCTTTCACCCCATCCCCTGTCACCCCCTGCCCCACAGACCAAGTGGAGGGCTGCAGCAAAGGCAGCAGGGGGGGCGGTGGGACGGAACATGCTGGAGGACCTCAGCCTCCTCACCCTCGACACTCTCCAGAAGTGCATTTTCAGCCATGACAGCCACTGCCAGGAGTGAGTGTGGCCCCATCCCCATCCCAGAGTCCCCCCAGTCCCTGCAGGTCCCCCCACCTCGAGCTTTGCATCCATCAGGGACCACCCTTACCCCAGCGTTGTCCCCAGATAGGTGCCACCACCATCGAACATCAACATTATATTGCATTTGGGATAGGGTTAGGATTGTATAGCATGGAATTTCCTTTTTTCCCTTTTCCCTTTTCCCTTTTCCCTT
>NW_018364544.1:55703-61250 GCF_002078875.1 Numida meleagris | reverse complement strand
ATTTGATTTGATTTGATTTGATTTGATTTGATTTGATTTCATTTCATTTCATTTCATTTCATTTCATTTCATTTCATTGTATTGCATTTGGGATAGGGTTAGGGTTAGGGTTAGGGTTAGGTCTTGAGTTACTGTTATCCCAAAACTTGATCCCCTATTTCCCCACCTCCATCCCAGTCCCCCACTGGGGTCCCCCTGTGCTTTGCACTCTTCACCTCATCACTGTCCCCACACCCCCTCAAGCATCACCCCAGCTTGGCTCTGTTGCCACTCCACGTCCCCATCATGGCCACATTGGTGACATGATGGCCCATGGGGGCCACATTGGGGACATGATGGCCCATGGGGGCCACGTTGGTGACATGATGGCCCATGGGGGCCACGTTGGTGACGTGATGGCCCATGGGGCCCACGTTGTCACGCAGGCAGCGCAGTGATTACATCGCAGCCATCCTGGAGCTCAGCACTCTGGTGGTGCGGCGGCAGCAGCACCTGCTCCACTACACCTCGTGGCTCTACCGACTCTCAGCTGATGGACGACGCTTCGCCCGAGCCTGTGCCACGGTGCACAGCTTCACTGCCGACGTGGTGCAGCGCCGGCGCCAGGAACTCAACCGCCTCGGCCACCAGGCATGGCTGAAGGGCCGCCAGGGGCGAAGCATGGACTTCATTGACCTCCTGCTGCTCACCAAGGTGGGGAACGGGGATGAGGTTGAGAATGGTGGGGTCATGGGGAGGATTGGTTAGTTGTAGGGCGGTGGCCATAGGGAGATCATGGTGGCCACAGGGAGATCATGGGGATCAAGAGAAGAGTTGGGACCGTAGAAGTGATTGGCCGTAGGGTTGAGGCTATGGAGAAGACTGGCCACAGGGAGGTCATAGTGGCCATAGGGAGATTGTGGTGGCCATGGTGAGGGTTGGCAGTGGTGTTGAGGCCGTAAGGGAATGGATGTTGCCAAGGAAGTGGTGATGGCCAAGAGAATAGTGGTGGTTACGGGGAAGGTTGGCTGTAAGGTGGTGGCCATAAGGAGGTCATAGTGGCCATAGAGAGACTGTGGTAGCCTTGAGGAGGGTTGGCTGTAGGATGGTGGCCATAGGGAGGTCATGGTGGCCATTGAGAGATCATGGGGAGCAAGAGAAGAGTTGGGAGTATGGGGGTGGTTGGCCACAGGGAGGGTGTAGTGGCCATAGGGAGATTGTGGTGGCCATAGGGAGATTGTGGTGAGCAAAAGAAAGGCTGGGCCTGTGGAGGAGGTTGACCATAGTGTGGTGGCCATAAGGAAGGTTGACCATAGGATGGTGGCCATAAAGAAGTTGACTGTAGGGTAGTGGTCGTGAGGAGATGGTGTGTGCCAAGAGAATGGTGGTGGTCAAGGAGCAGGTGGTGACCAATAAGATGGTGGTGGCCATGGGATATTTTGTCCATATGGTGGTGGTCATAGCAGGACAATGGTGGCCAAGGGGGTTGTGGTGGCCTTGGGAAGGGTTGGCAGCTACAGGGTGGTGGCCAAGGCAAAAACTGGCCATGTTGTGGTGGTAGTGACCAATGGGATGTTGGTGACCATGGGGCAGTGATGGCCACAGACTGCTGGCATGAGAATCATGGTGATCATGAGGGCAGCATTGGCCATATGAAGGACTGGCCCTATGCTGGTTGCCATGGGATGACCATTGGTGGCCATGCAGGCATTGGAAAGGGTTGAGTGTCACATGGCAGCCATGGGAAGACCATTTGGTTGCCACTTGTCACCCTTGCAGGATGAGGACGGCAATACTCTGTCTGACGAGGACATCTCAGCTGAAGCTGACACCTTCATGTTCGAGGGTGAGGGAAGGCCACCTGTTGCCACTGGGGTCCATGATGTCCCCCCACTCATCCCATGCCTCCGCAGGGCACGACACAACGGCCAGTGGCTTGGCATGGCTGCTCTACAACCTGGCCCACCACCTGCACTACCAGGAGCAATGCCGTCAGGAGGTCCATGAGCTCCTCAAGGGCAGAGATGTGGAGGAGATAGAATGGTGAGAGTTCCCCCAGTGTCACCCCCCGCCATGCAGCTTGGGGACTGCAGTGCCACCATCCTTTGCCCCCAGGGAGGATCTGTCCCTCCTGCCCTTCACCACCATGTGCATCAAGGAGAGCCTCCGCCTGCACCCACCTGTCACCGCCGTGTCCCGGCGCTGCACTGAGGACATCACCATGCGTGACGGACGTGTCATCCCCAAGGGTACAGCTCACTTGGGGTGTGATGTCCCCGGTGTCCCCATCCCTCCTGCCTCTTGTCCATAATGCAGCCATTTCTGACCCTCCAGGGGTCATCTGCTTGATGAGCATCTACGGGACCCACCACAACCCAGAGGTCTGGCCTGAGCCCCAGGTAGAGCCACGCGTCCACCATGACATGGCCATGGGGCAACAGGACGTCCCTGTCACAGTGCCCATGTCACCCACAGTCTGCTGGTGTCCTTGTCACCGCAGGTCTACAACCCAATGAGGTTCAGCCCGGAGAACAGCAAGGGACGGTCCCCATTGGCCTTCATTCCTTTCTCTGCCGGGCCCAGGTAAACCATGGTTGGGATACAGCATCCCCATGTGCCACCTTCAGCACCCCAGGAGGTGGTTGTCACCTTGATGCCATCATGAGGACCACACATTTTGGCATGGCTATGCAAACAGTTGGCTGTATAGTGTTGGTGGAACCAGAGGAATGGTGGTGGCCATGGGGACAGCAATGCCAAGAAGAAGTGGTTGTCACCCTGCCTCCGTGGTCATCATGGGAACCACACATTTTGGTGTGGCCAAGGGAACATTTGGCCATAGTGTGGTGGTGTAGCCAAGGGGATGGTGGTGGCCATCAGGGGCATGCTGGGCCCAGGTAAGCCATGGAGGGGACACAGGTGTCCCCATGTGTCACCCCCACCACCCCAGGAAGTAGTTGTCACCTTGATGCCATCCTGGAGACCACACATTTTGGTGCGGTCATGTTAAAAGTTGGCCATAGAGTGGTGGTACTGGCCAACGGAATGGCGGTGGCCATGGAGACAGGGATGCCAAGAGGAGCTGGTTGTCACCCTGGCTCCATGGTCGTCATGGGAACCACACATTTTAGCGTGGCCATGGGAACATTTGGCCACAGAGTTGTGGTATGGCCAATGCAAGGATGGTGGCTATGGGAACAGTTGGCCATAGGGTGGTGGTAGTGGCCAGTGGAATGGTGGTGGCCATCAGGACAGCGATGCCATGGACAGGTGGTTGTCACCCTGACTCTGTGGTTGTCACGGAGGCCGCACATTTTGGCGTGGCTGTGGGGAACGTTGGCCAAAGTTTGGTGGTGGCCAACGGGATGGTGGTGGCCATGGGGAATGTTGGCCAAAGTTTGATGATGTGGCCAATGGGATGGTGGTGGCCATGGGGAATGTTGGCCACATGGTAGGGGCCAGTGGAGTGATGGTGGACGTGGGGAATGTTGGCCAAAGTTTGGTGATGTGGCCAATGGGATGGTGGTGGCCATGGGGAATGTTGGCCATGTGGTAGTGGCCAATGGGGTGATGGTGGACGTGGGGAATGTTGGCCAAAGTTTGGTGATGTGGCCAATGGGATGGTGGTGGCCACGGGGAATGTTGGCCATGTGGTAGTGGCCAATGGAGTGATGGTGGACATGGGGAATGTTGGCCATAGGGTGGTGGTAGCGGCCAGAGATGGTGGTAGCCACGGGGACAGCTATGGCCACTGGTGATGTGGGGATGTGGTGGCAGGAACTGCATCGGGCAGAGCTTTGCCATGGCCGAGATGAAGGTGGTGGCCGCGCTGACGCTTGCACGCTTCGCCATCAGGCCGGACCCGGCGAGGCCGGTGCGCCGCAAGAGCGAGCTCATCCTCCGGGCCGAGGACGGGCTCTGGCTGCAGCTGGAGCCGCTATCGGGGATGCCCTGAGGAGCAGGGACGTGGGGACGGTGGCTTGTCCTGTCCAAGTGAGGAATAAATGGTGGCACAGAGGGGACGGTGTCGTGGCGGTGATGTGGGGTGTGGAGGGGAGGGGAGGTGTCCCCTGGGTGATGGGAACGCCCCTGGGGCGCAGGGCACACACATGACAGGGACGGGACAAGGCCTCAGGCCATGGTGGGGGGTCACGGTGGGGTCAGAGGGCACTGTTAGGGGTCAGGGGTCAAGGGTCAGGGTGCAGAGCGTGAGGGCAGCCCTTCTTGACCCCAACGCACTGCACCACCAGAGTGCATAGCAACGAGTGGGCGGGGCCACGGTGTCATAGCAACCAGTGAGTGGGGTTCTGGTATCATAGCAACCAGTGGGCGGGGTTATGGTATCATAGCAACCAGTGGGCAGGGTTACCGTATCATAGCAACGAGTGGGAGGGGCCACGATATCATAGCAACGAGTGGGCGGGGCTACGGTACCATAGCAACGAGTGGGCGGGGATACTGCATGCTTAGCGGCGATTGGGCGAGGTTACGACTGAATGGGCGGGGCCAAAAGGGGTGGGGCGGTGGCTTCCGGTCACGTGAGGGGGGCGGCTGAAGCCGCGCCGCGGCGGCGCCATGGCGGCCCCATCCGGTGTGTGGAGGCCGCGGGCAGCGATGGGGGGAGCGGAGTGGGGCGGGGGGGGGTCCCCGCTGCCAGCCCCTCACCGACCCGTTCCCCTCAGAGACGGAGCGGCTGCTGAGCCGTGCGCCCGGCTACGGCGCGACGGAGGCTCCGGCGGTGGAGGAGGAGGAGGAGGAGGAGCTGCGGCGCCGCCTGAAGTATTTCTTCATGAGCCCCTGTGACAAGTACCGGGCCCGGGGACGGCGGCCCGTGAAGCTCGGGCTGCAGCTGGCCAAGATCCTGCTGGTCACCGTGCAGGTGGGAGCGGGGAGGGTGTTTTGGGGGCACTCTGGGGCTTGGGGACACTGGGGAGGGGATGCAGAGGGGCAGTGGGCGCTGGGGAGGGGTGGCCCTGGGGCTTGGGGGCGGCAGGGAGGGGGTCATTGGGTGTAGGGACACTGGGTAGGGGGAGATGTGGGGTTTGGGGACAGGGAGGAGACTGTGGTGGGCATAGGGACACGAGGGAAGTGTGGCCATGGGGCTTGGGGACGCTGGGGATGGAAGGTATGGGGACGCTGAGGAGGGGGAGGCTTGGGGACAGTGGGGGGCAGTGGGTGTTGAGATGCATGGAGGGTGGCCCTTGGGCTTGGGGACACCATGGATGGGACATGAGGCGTTGTGGCAGTGGGGAGACCGGGGGTTTAGGGACAACTGGGAGGGGGACAATAGGGGCAGTGGGAATGGGGACACAGGGGAGGGGTGGCCCTGGGGCTTAGGGACACCAGAGGAGGACAGTGAGAGTGGGTGTTGAGGAAGGGGGAGGCCTGGGGACACCGGGGAGGGGGACAGTGATCATAGGGATGCTGGAGGTGGGGAGCTCTGGGGTTAGGGGACACTGTGGAGGGGACATTGGGCTTGGGGACACTGGGGGAGAGTGGCTCTAGGGCATCAGGACAATGGAGAGGGGGCACTGAGGGGACAGTGGGCACTGGGGCATGGGGAGCGGT
>NW_018364544.1:48931-55558 GCF_002078875.1 Numida meleagris | reverse complement strand
CACTGGGGAGTCCTGGGGACAGTGACGAGGGGACACTGGGGAGGAGTAGCCCGTGGGACTTGGGGATGTCATGGAGGGGACAGTGAGCACTGGGACACTGAAGACAGGGAGGCTTGGGGACACTGAGGAAGGGACAGTGAAGGATGGTGGGCATGGGGACACCGGGGGAAGTGTAGGAGGGCTCTGGGGCATGGGGACACCATAGAGGAGCCCTGGGGAAGGTGACACCAGGGGGCTGTGGGAACAAAGGGAATGGATCACTTTAGTGATGGGTAGAGCCCTGAGCATGGGGTGAGGAGATGTGGGGGTGACAGGGCACAGGAGGGGACCCTTGAGGTGGGCATTGGGCATGGGGATGTAGAAGGGAACAGCCAACGAGACGTGGGGACGCTGTGGGGTGCGCTGGGCCCTTTCAGGCAGGCTGAGTGACACTGGAGCGACTGGGATGTTGGAAAGGAGAGGCCTTGAGTATTTGGGGTGCCTCAAGAGAGAGAGGTAGAAAGGAAACTGCTCTCCCATGGAGGTTAGCAGAGAAAAGCAGCTGGAGCCACCGGGCTGCAGTCACGAGGAAGGAAACAGCCGGCATGTGACCTGTGCCATCAAGGGCTGCCCGTGTCACCCGGAGCAACCCCGTCCTGTCCCCACCCCTCGTGCTAATGAGCAGCCTCTTGTGTTGATTAACAAAACTGTAATCATCTTCTGTTGATAAACACAAGGTAATTAGCGGCGTGGGAAAAGGTTTAGAGCGCGTGGGCAGGGAAAATGCCGACGGAGAGGTGGGGAAAATCAGTGTCCCCTCTGCCACTGTGTTTCTGGGGTGGCACTGAGGGACACGTGTGGGTCCCCATGGGGATTGTTCTCCCCACGTCCTGTGCTTGACTGCAGAAAATCAGCAGTGTTAAGTGTTGTCTTAAGAGGTTTTGGGGGAGAACGGGTGGAGAGTTGGGGACAGAGAGCTGCTCCTTGTCTTCTCGGGACCCCCAAGCGTAGGGTGAAGGAAGGATAATGCCAGTGTCCCCTCTGGGGTGGAGTGGCCGCATTTTGGATCCATTTTCCAGAGCCACCGGGCACAGGATTTAATCCCGGTCCCTTTGTCTGTCAGCTCATCCTCTTTGGGCTCAGCAACCAGATGGTGGTGACCTTCAAGGAGGAGAACACCATCGCCTTCAAGCACCTCTTCCTGAAGGACTACGTGGACGGCGCCGACGATTCCTACGCCGTCTACACCCAGCACGACCTCTATGACCGCGTGTTTTATGCTGTGGACAAGGTGAGGGCTGTGGGAAAACGGGGCCACGGGGACAGGGAGATGTTCGGGGATGCATCCAGCCCCTGAGGACGTCTCCTTCCCCAGTACTTGGCCATTCCCTACGAGACCATCGGTCGCTACGCCTACGTGCGAGGGGAGAGCGGAGGCAACCAGTCGGCCCTCATGCTGTGCCAGCAGTACTACCGCAAAGGGCGCATCGACCCGGCCAACGACACCTTCAACATCGACCCCAAGATTGTCACAGGTTGGTTTTAGGGGATGGCAGGGCTCAGCTCACCCGTCCTACAGCCACTGCCGGGTCTTGGGAAGGTTTTGTGGCCGCTGTGGGGTTTTGTTTTTTGCTTCTCACCGTGGATTTGAGAAGGAGTGAGGGGTCTCTTGGGGTCTTCGGGCTTCCCTGAAGGTGCTTCTCCCTCCCCGCAGACTGCCTGGGAGTGGACCCCGAGGACCCACATCCTCTGCCCCCAGAGCTGGACCGCAACTACAAGAACTTCACCTTCAAATTTCACAAGTAATGGCTGTCGCCTTCCCCGCAGCATTCAGATGCTGGGCACGTGCCCGACCTGTGGAGTTCCTCGTGCTTTGAGACTCAGGCTCGCTGCCAGGACGGAAAACCACTTGCTAGTTATAAAACCCTCATGGGAGAGAAACAAATCTACCCTTGGGCTGAGGGAGATGTGAAAAACCGGCGTGATTGCACAAGAAGCAGCTGCTTTCCGGCCCTGTCTCCATTGGTGCTGGCTGCAGAGCTGGCCCCAAGGCTCCGTTCCTACCCTGCAACACTCATGTCGAGGGTTGTTTCCTTCCCTCAAAACTTCGATGGTTTTGACTGTGTTGTGGTGGCCTGGGGGCAGGTTTTCAGCACAATCAGGTCATTGTTTCACCTCCATGTGCCAGACAGAGGGACACCAGCGCTGCTGGTGCTGAGAGATGCAGTGTAGCTCCCCCTGAGGCCCAATTCAGCGATGCTGGGGCTGTGGTTTGGCCCTCCAAGGCTGGAAATGCCTTTTCCTGTGGTTATGCACAATCCCAAAGCAAATGTTTCCCCACTGCCGTGGTTGTTTGACTCAGTGCTGCATTTCGGGGGTTGGTGCAGGGTGATGTGACGCTCTGGACTTGCCCCAGGAAGGGTCTTAACGAACGTCCCCCTCCCACAGGCTCATCAACGTCACCATCCAATTCAAGCTGAAAGCCATCAACATCCAGACCATCATCAACAACGAGATCCCGGACTGCTACACCTTCACCATCACCGTGAGTGCTTGGCACCGTGAGCAGGGATGCCCCAGGGTGGTGGTGTCCCTCGTGGGCGCACGGGGGACGGATGCGGGCCGCGTCGGGGCACGAGGAGCTGCCACCTGGTTTCACGAGCAATGCCCTTCTCCCAGATCACGTTTGACAACAAGGCCCACAGCGGCCGGGTGAAAATCCGCCTCGACAACCGGGCTGACATCAAGGAGTGCAAAGGCCACAGCGTCTTTGGCCGAGGTAGGAGCTGCCTTGGGGGTGACAGAGGTGACATCTGTCCCCAGGGGGCACGCTGGGCTGGATGGGAGTGCTGCTGGTGCCACTTGTTAATGTCACTGTGCCTCCTGGAGGTGACAACTCGTTCCGGCTGTTCTTCGACGTTATCGTGATCCTTGTCTGCTCCCTCTCCTTCATCCTCTGCGCCCGCTCCATCATCAGGGGCCTGATGCTGCAGCACGTGAGTGGGGTCACGGGGGGGAGGCAGCACTCGTTGTAACTACTGTCCCTGATGGAGCTTGTGGGGTTGGATAGGACTGCCACCAAGCTGTTGGGTTTTTTTCAGCCTTGTGGCTGTGTTGCTGTGTCTCAGAGGACACTTTTTTTAGCATGGGGATGCTCAAACAAAGCCACAGCTCCCATCTGGATTTAGGAAACGTGTGTTCTCTGAAAACGTGGTCAAGCATTGGCACAGGCTGCCCAGGGAGGTGGTGGAGTCTCCGTCTCCGGAGGGGTGGCACTGAGGAGCGTGGCTTAGCGGGCATAGCGGGGCAGGTTGGGGTTGGACCTGATGATCTTGGAGGTCCTTTTCCAGCCTTAATGATTCTGTGGATGCCGAGAGATGGGCAGAGCTCAGCCCCGCACGTTGAGGACCCCGGTTTCTCCTCCCCACGCAGGAATTCAGCCAGTTCTTCCAGCGCCGCTACAACCAGAGCGTGTGCCTGTCGGACCGCATGGAGTTCCTCAACGGCTGGTACATCCTGCTGGTCATCAGCGACGTCCTCACCGTGCTGGGAACCATCATGAAGATCGGCATCGAGTCCAAGGTGGGGGGGGGGACAAGCAGACCCTGCGTGTGTTTTGGCTGCTGGCGTGGATGTCCCCCTGCTCTGGAGAGGGGGCATTTCCATGTGGCGAGAGGCAGCGGCCGCTGCTGGGCTCTGGCAGCGCGCTGTCTGCTCTCCTGATGTGAGCAGAGCTCTGATGGTGGCTGTCGTTCTTGGAGGTGCACGGGGGGGGGGGTCCTGGCCCAGGTGGGACCCCCGAGCCCCCTTTTCCTTTTGGCTTAGGCGTGCAACACCTCTGTCCCCACAGAACTTTGCTGATTACGACGTCTGCAGCATCCTCCTGGGCACGTCCACGCTGCTGGTCTGGGTCGGGGTCATTCGCTACCTCACCTTCTTCCAAAAGTACAACGTGAGTGGCCTTGGGGAGGTGGCCTGTCACCTAAGGGGAACATTTCCAAGGCTGGCCGTGAGCACAGAGACAACTGGTGGAACTTGGGCCCATCCTCCAGCTACTGTGTGTGTCCCCAACTCCTTGCCCTGCTCTTCTGGGCACCGCGGAGTCACATAGGATGCTTAACCGCCCGTCCTTGCTGCCACCCTTTGTGGGAGTGTGTCCCCATTCACTCAACTCATGGCTCCCCTTCCCCTCTCCTGTCTGATTGCCACGAAGGATGGAGGTTAACCCTGATGGCTTTTTGGCCACCAGATCCTCATCGTCACGCTGCGGGTGGCCCTGCCGAACGTCATCCGCTTCTGCTGCTGCGTGGCCGTCATCTACCTGGGCTACTGCTTCTGTGGATGGATCGTGCTGGGACCGTACCACGTCAAGGTGCTACTCTGGGCTCCTCTGTGGTGGGGTTGGGTGGGATTTACCCATCTCTGGGCTCTGTTCCCACCCCAGGGCGATCCCCCGCTCTGATTTAGGGAGAGATAGGCCCTGCATTAGGGGCTGGTGGGTCAGATGAGGCACCCATTGGGGTGGGTTGTAGAGTATTGAGAAGCAGTGGCTTTTTAGGAGCCTTCAGCCTGGCAGTGGAAGGGACAGAAGATGACACGGTGGCTTTGTCCCATCCCAGTTCCGGTCCCTCTCCATGGTGTCCGAGTGCCTCTTCTCTCTCATCAATGGGGACGACATGTTCATCACCTTCGCCGAGATGCAGCAGAACAGTTACCTGGTGTGGCTCTTCAGCCAGATCTACCTGTACACCTTCATCAGCCTCTTCATCTACATGGTCCTCAGCCTCTTCATCGCCCTCATCACCGGCTCCTACGAGACCATCAAGGTGAGACCGCACCCCAGTGCTTGAGCCAAGATGCCAGGCTCTTTTTAGGGGGGGCTCCAATGGGGCAGAGTCCCCCTTTGGTGCAGCTGAAGCGCTGTATTTTCCCCGTTCTGTCTCTGCAGCACCAATGTGAGGGCGAAACACCCGTGTCCCAGCTCCACGCCTACATCGCTGAGTGCAAGGACAGCCCCAAGTCGGGCAAGTACCGCCGCGACAGCGCCTCGACCTGCTCCGTCTTCTGCTGCTGTGAACGGTGAGCATGACTCCATTAGCTGTCCCAATCCCTCCTATGTGCTGGGAGAGGAGGATTTACAGCTATTCTTTGCTGCTGGCCCCTCTTGTGCACAGCCAGTGCTAGGTGGATTGTGATTTCTGGCCTTTTTGGGCTGTGTCGTGGTGCCAACATCCATCTTGCAGTCCCCAAAATGTCCGTGGGGACCCCTGACTGTGTTTGTGGCCATTGGTCCTGCTCTGGTGTCTGTCATTAGCCTCGTGGCTCTCTGTTTGCCCCCCCCCAGCTGTCTCTGTTCAAAGCTTGCTCTCCAAATTCATCAGATTTCACGCCTGCTCTCTCCCTGCAGGGCTCCTCTGCAGGACAACACGATGCTGGTGAACTGAGGGAGGATCCCAGCACTCGAGGTACCCCACACTCCTGCTGGCCACAAGCCCTCTAATTTATTTTATTATCTGCTTTTAATGACTCGGAGCTCAGCACCGGCCCCAAAGGAGTGAAAAGAAATGGACACCCCCCAGGTAATGGGGAGCACAGATGGACGCCTGTCCTGTTATTTTTCCCTCGATGGACACTGTGCCTCTATGCCTGGAATGCTGAACTAGAGCCTGGCAGCAACTCGGGGGCTCGGCTGCAGCCCCTCAGCTGTATTTTGGGGGCTTTGTGGGGCTCAGCTCCGCTTCCTTTGCATCAAGGACTTGGCTGATGCCTCATCCTGAAGCCCTGCAGCCCCTCGGCTGTGTCCTGGACTCATCCCTGCCCTCGCTCCCCAGCCCAGCTGCCCCTGGGCCACATCCTGAACTTGCCTAGAGCCTCGTGTCGGAGCCACGCGGCGCCCTGGGGACGCATCTTGGCCTTTGTCCTACAGCTCCACAGCCCTTTGGCTGCACTAGAGACTTGTCCTTACCCAGATCCTGCAGCCCAGCTTCCCCTTGGCTGCATCAGGGACGTGTCTGGGGCTTTACCCCTAAGCCCTGCAGCCTCTCAGCCACTTGCAGCCCCTTGGGGCCGTCAGAGCCTTGGGAATAAGGACAGGAACAAGCCCTGAGCCACCTGGTGACATCAGGGTCCTGTTTGGGGCCGTGGTCAGGAGCCCGCAGCCCCTTTGGCCTCACTGGGGCCCTATCCCTGTCTCTGCACCCCCCATCCCCCCAACCATTTTAGGGGCCTGTTCAGGCACAAAGGGCTGCAGAAGTCCGCCTTACGCCTCCGTCCCATCCCAACCACGGGGCCCAGCAGCCACTCTGTGCCCCCCTGCCCTTGCTGCTGGCCGCTCTGTGGCCCTGGGGCCGTGCTGTTGGCACAGGGCCGCGTGTTTACAGCCCGGGCCAAGGGAAGCTTTGTCCTTGGGGCCGCAGCTGCTCTGCGCTGGAGCACGGCCAACAGCTGCTGGTTCCAAGCGCGGCTTTGCGCTGAGAAAGGCCGAAATCGGCCCAGGTGGAGGCCGGGCGGTGATCGGAATGCTGTTTTCATGGGTGGAACGAGTTGTGGCTGTTCTCAGCCCGCAGAGGGAGCGTGGGGGGAATAAAGCGTTTTGAGGGGAAGCGGTGCCTCTGTGCTCTGTGGGGCTCAACCCCAGCACCCGGGGGG
>NW_018364544.1:44718-46708 GCF_002078875.1 Numida meleagris | reverse complement strand
GCAAACTTTGTCCCCACACTTCTGGGGACGCTGCTGAGCACCACTGAGGGGCTGTTAAGCTGTCCCCACACCCCAGGGGCTGCTGTCCCTCCACGCCGTCGGGGTGGCAGTGCCATGGGAAGGCAGGGACACATGGGGACCTCGTCTTCCTCCCCAGGTGCTGTGGGTGATGTTCAGCCTCAGCTTCGCCATCCTCTTTGCAGTTGCCGTCATGGTGCTGGTCCGGCGGCTGCGCCTTAAGGGTGAGTGACACCAGGTGACACCGGGGGGTGACGCAGAGGGACACCGCGGTGCCACCCTGCGCCTCAGTTTCCCCCATGAAGGGATGGGCGCGTGGGGGAGGGGACACCGAGCGGGTGCCATGGGGAGGTGACAAGAGGGTGACAAGTGGGGTGACAGGAATGCCCCCTCCCCACCTTCCAGAGGTGCCTGCCCAGGAGACACCCAAATACCGCTTCCGAAAAAGGGACAAGATGATGTTCTACGGGCGCAAGATCATGCGCAAGGTGACCCTGGGGATGGCGTCTCCCTGATGTCACCACGGGGTGACGCTCCCTGACGTCACCGCAGCTTGACATCGCATCACGATCTGCCCCCACCCCCCCTAGGTCTCCCAGTCCACCTCCTCGCTGGTGGACAACACCATTTCCAGCGCCTCCCGGCCCCGCATGAAGAAGAAACTCAAAATGCTCAACATCGCCAAAAAGTGAGGTGCCACTGGTTGGTGGCGGCGGTGGCGGTGGCGGAGCCCGGTGTCACCTCTCTGTCCCCTCAGGTTCCTGCGCATCCAGAAGGAGCTGCCCACCCTGCAGCTGAAGGAGCCCCCGCCCTCGGTGCTGGAAGCCGACCTGACCGAATTCGACGTGGCCAACTCCCACCTCCCCTCCGAGGTGCTCTACATGCTCAAAAACGTCCGGTGAGTCTCAGAACAACGCCGGATTCACCTCCTGTCCCCTCTGTCCCCAACCCTAAAGCTGGTAGTGATCCATCCCCACCCCAAAGCTGTTTTCTGGGAGCTGGACCACAGATGCTCGGTGCTCTGCATCCGCTGTTGGCTATGGCAGCGGGGTGCGAGGTGGCATTTTGGTGCGGTGCCCATCAGCACGGTGTCACCTGCCGTCCCCATCCCTGCAGGGTGTTGGGACACTTTGAGAAGCCGCTGTTTCTGGAGCTCTGCAAGCACATGGTTTTCCAGCAGTGCCAGCAAGGGGATTACGTGTTCCGACCTGGGCAGCCCGACGCCAGCATCTACGTGCTGCAGGACGGCAAGCTGGAGCTGCTCCTCACCGAGCCGGTGAGGGGATGGGGACAGGATGGGGACACTGTGGGGACAGGGATGAGATGGGGGCACCACGGAGATGGGGCTGTGAAGAACAGAGGGATTTGTGCTGCACAGGATGGAAAGGAGACAGTGATGAAAGAGGTGTTTCCTGGAGACAGTGTGCACAGCCTGCTCAGCATCCTCGATGTCATCACGGTACCAGTGCCAAGGCTGTTCCCAGACCATCCCCAAACCGTCCCCAAACTGTCCCCAACAATTATGGTGGTCCCCAAGAACAACCAAGCCTCTATTCTGGTTGTCCACAAGAATCCCAAGCCTGATCACAGCCATCGTCAAACCCCTCCACCCCCAACCATGACCGTCCCCTAACCCAAACCCAACCATGGCCATCCCATAATCCAAACCCAACCATGGCCATCACTAAACCCTTCCAAACCCAACCATGGCCATCACTAAACTCTTCCAAACCCAACCATGGCCATCCCCTAACCCAAACCCAACCATGGCCATTCCTAAGCCCTTCCAAACCCAACCATGGCCATCCAGTAACCCAAACCCAACTATGGCCATCACTAAACCATTCCAAATCCAGTCATGGCCATCCTCTAAACTAAACCCGATGATGGCCATCCCCTAACCCAAGTCCAACCATGGCCATCCCCAAACTCCTCCATGTCTAAGGATGGCCATCCACAACCCTTTCCAATC
>NW_018364544.1:30882-43361 GCF_002078875.1 Numida meleagris | reverse complement strand
TGGGTCATACATCCCTCCATGGGGTCATGCGTCCTCCCGTGGGTCATACATCCCTCCATGGGGTCATGCGTCCTCCCTTGGGTCATACATCCCTCCATGGGGTCACGCATCCTCCATTGGGTCATACATCCCTCCATGGGGTCATACATCCTTCCATGGATGTCCGCCCTCCTAGGGGTTGTGCATCCCCTCTGGGTTGTGCATTCCCCCTTCCTCGGCCTCATGCATGCCCCCCCTGGTTCTCCCACCCCATGTATGCCCACCTTGGGCTGCTGGTGACCACCCGGTCCCCTCCCTGGTGGGACGCAGGCATCCAGAAGGGTCCCCGCTCTGATTTCGACATGGCCTATGAGCGCGGCCGCATCTCGGTATCGCTGCAGGAGGACAGCACCAGCCCCCTGGCTGCCTTCTCCCGGGTAAGACTGGATCCACCACATCCTCCTAAATCCATATCCACCCCGACGCCAACACCGGAGCTGTCCCTTGTCCTCACAGTCCATCTCGCACGAGCCCAAGGAACGCAAGTCGGTGACGGTGGAAGAGCAGCCATCAGGCATCTACCGGTACAGCTGTGAGGATGAGTCGGCTGTGGTGGACTGTCCCTTCGAGCCCTCCCAGGGCCGCCAAACCAGCGCCATCTTCGAGGCTGCCAAGCAAGAGTTGGTCAAACTGATGAAGGTGGAGGTGAGGCCTCCAATGGAGACGGTGCAGGGAGATCCTGGGGCCTCGGGGTGGTTTGCCATCACCTCACGGTGCTCCCCAGCACTTTGTGGTGGTCCCCGTGTCTTCATGGTCGTCCTCTATTGCCTCATGGTGCGTCTCTGTCACCTCATGGTGGTCCTCTGTGGCCTCTTGGTGGTTCTGTTGCCCCATGGTGGTTCCCTATGGCTTTTCCCATGTTGTGGGCCCTCTTACCTCATGGTGGCCCCTATGGCTTTTTCATGTCCCCATCACCTCATGGTGGCCTCTATGGCTTTCTTATGGCCCCATCAGCTCATGGTGGCCCCTATGGCTTTTTCATGGCCTCCATCACCTCACGTGACACGCTTCTTTCCCCCAGGACCCTTCTCTGCTCAACAACCGTGTCTGGCTCCATCATGCCAAAGCTGGGACGGTTATTGCCCGTCAAGGGGACCAGGTAGGTCTGGGCTTTGGGGGAACGGTGCAGCGTCTCGCTCCCCCTACCCCATGTTTCCTTGGAGTGCTGCTCCTCCTACCCCTGCCCTATGGGTCCTGGTGACGGAGCGCTGTTCTGGCAGGACGTGAGCCTCCACTTTGTGCTGTGGGGCTGCCTACACATCTACCAGAGGATGATCGACAAGGCCGAGGACGTCTGCCTCTTCCTGACGCAGCCCGGTGAGATGGTGGGGCAGCTGGCCGTGCTCACTGGAGAGCCCCTCATCTTCACCATCAAGGCCAACCGCGACTGTACCTTCCTCAAGATCTCCAAGTCGGACTTCTACGAGTGAGTCCCAGCGCCAACAAAGTGGGAGATTTGGGGCAACATTTCACATTGATAGGGTGAACGCAGCTCAGCGCCTATGGTGGCACTTCCTGGGGTCACCGCCGTGTCCCCCAGCTGCTGTTGGTCCGTAGGATCATGCGGGAGCAGCCCAGCGTGGTGCTGAGCGTCGCCCACACCGTGGTCACCCGCATGTCACCCTTCGTGCGCCAAATGGACTTCGCCATCGATTGGATGGCGGTGGAAGCCGGCCGGGCGCTCTACAGGTGGGTGACCCACACCGTGGCTCGATGGGGACCCCACCAGGGGGCTGACGTCCCCTTGGTGTCCCCAGGCAGGGTGACAAGTCAGACTGCACCTACATCGCGCTCAACGGGCGCCTCCGCTCCGTCATCCAGAAGGGCAGCGGCAAGAAGGAGCTCATTGGGGAGTACGGCCGCGGGGACTTGATCGGCGTGGTGAGAGCCGTGCTGGGCCAGGGGTGGGATGTGATGTCTTGGTGTTATGTCTGATCTATATGCCATCTTCTCCAGGTGGAAGCGCTTACCCGGCAACCCCGTGCCACCACGGTGCACGCGGTCCGGGACACGGAGCTGGCCAAGCTGCCTGAGGGCACCTTGAACAACATCAAGCGTCGGTACCCTCAGGTACGGCCAAAATCCTGCCCTGCCCTGGGGGCAAACTGGGTTGTGCTGGGAGTCCCAACCGTATCCCCACGGGTGGATGGGTTAGTGGCGTGGATCCACTCTATCTGAACCCAAAACAGGGAAGGGTTGAGCCATGTAATGATGAGGGCTGCCTTAGGTGAAGCCATGATGCCTCACCGATCTCAAAAATTTAGGAGATTTCAGAGGTTGGAGAGATGCTGGTGGCTCCAGCACAGCGGTGGCCGTGGCGTTTAGGTGACCGTGGTGATAACAGTGTGATGGTGACCACAGTGGTGGCCATGGGTTGGAAGTGATGATGGTTCTGCGTCACGGTGGTGACAATGACGCTGCCCCATGGCGTGGCAATGACCCTGGTGTGGTGGTGTCCACGGCTCGATCCTGCTGAAATCTGGAGACCTGCCACGTTGGTGATGCCCGTCCCAGGGTCTTCACATCCTTCTTGGGGGAGGAGCACGTCCAACATCCCAACTAGTGGCTCTGATGCTCATTAAAGCCGTCTTTAAGAATTAAAGTGATTAAGGTTGGTGGGGGATAAAGGCTGGTGCCCTTCAGGGATGTTCTCCAAGGCCCCTGAGGATGGGTGGTAGTCGTGACAGCACCCAAAAATGCTCATGGATACTCTTCTGGTCCTGCTCCATGGTGCTGACGTGTCTCTGGCTCAGGACCCCGCCCTGAGGGCTGTCCCCACCCTTGTCCCACAGGTTGTCACCCGTCTCATCCACCTCCTGAGCCAAAAGATCTTGGGAAACCTCCAGCAGCTCCGCGGTCCCTTCGCAGGTGGGTCCCAAAGGGACGGGGGACAACGGGGACAAGGTGACGATGGGGTGCCCTTCTCCGAGGCACCATGCCACTGCGTCTTCTCTCCTTGCAGGCTCTGGTTTGGGCATGGCCTCCAGCTCAGAGCCCACCAACCCCACCAGCAACTTGTCCACGGTGGCGGTGCTGCCGGTGTGTGACGACGTGCCCATGGCTGCCTTCACCTTGGAGCTCAAGCACGCGCTGAATGCCATCGGTGAGCGCCGGCGTGGCGGTGACTGCGGCACCGTGGTGGCCACGGGATGGAGATGACCATGGTGTGGTGGTGACCTCATGACTCAGTGGTGGCCACGGGGTGGAGATGACCGTGGTGCGGTGGTGACCACGTGGTGGAGGTGACCGTGGTGTGGTGGTGACCTCATGACTCAGTGGTGGCCATGGGGTGGAGGTGACCGTGGTTCTGTGTCATGGCGGTGACCATGGCACAGCAGTGGCCACAGCCCCATAGTTGTGGCTTGGTGGTGACTAGAACCCCACGGCATTGTGGTGGCCATGCAACGGTGGCAACCATGTCTTGGTGCTGACTGGAATGGCATGGCAGTGAGCACACAGTGATGGTGAGCATGGCTTGGAGGTGGAGATTGTTACCATGTGGCACTGTGGTGGCCATGCACTGGCGTTGACCACTGCTTGGTGGTGACTGGAATGCCATGGCATGCTTGGTGGCCACACAGCAGTGGTGACCATGGCTTGGTGGTGTCTGGAGCCCCGTGACATGCTGGTGACCACAGATGGTGGTGACCATGGCAGGGTGGTGACCAGAACCCCATAGCGTCTTGGTGGCTGCACAGATAGTGACAACTATGGCTTGGTGGTGACCACAGCCACATGACACCGTGGTTGACCATACCTCCACCCCCCCCAGGTCCCACGCTGCTCCTCACCAGCGACATCATTCGCGCCCGACTCGGCTCCTCGGCACTGGACAGGTAACTCCCAGCAGAAGGGGCATCACCGGTGCCCCAGCGCCGTGCCACCATCTGTCTCCTCCATCCCGGCAGCATCCACGAGTACCGCCTGTCAGGTTGGCTGGCCCAGCAAGAAGACATCCATCGCATCGTGCTCTACCAAACTGACTTCACTCTGACGCCGTGGACCGTGCGCTGCATCCGGCAGGCAGACTGCATCCTCATCGTTGGGTTGGGTGACCAGGAGCCAGCACTGGGAGTGGTGAGGGATGTGTGATGGGGGTGGACACGGCAGGGACAACCCAACGCCGAATGGGTGGGCATGGCAGGGACAGCTCAACTCCAAGTGGAGTGGACATGACGTGGACAACCCAATGCTAAATGGGTGACGTGGCATGGACAGCCCAACACCAAATGAGGGGACATGGCCTAGACAAGCCAATGCCAGATGGGGTGGACATGGCAGGGACAACCCAGTGCCAAACAGGATGGACGTGATGTGGCAACCCAATGCCAAGTGAGTGGACATGGCCTAGACAACCCAATGCCAAACGGGGTGGACATGATTAGGACAACCCAATGCCAGATGGGTGTACATGACATAGACAACCCAATACTGAACGGGGTGGACGTGATGTGGACAACCCAATACCAAGCTGCTGGTGTTATCCACAGCTGGAGCAGATGCTGGAGAACACGGCGGTGCGCGCGTTGAAGCAGTTGATCCTCCTCCACCGCGAGGATGGTCCCAGCCCATCGCGCACCGTTGAGTGGCTCAACATGCGGAGCTGGTGCTCGGGCCACCTGCACATCAAGTGTCCGCGCCGCGTCTTCTCCCGACGCAACCCCGCCAAGTTGGTAGGTGCCACCATGGTGTGTCCCCAGCCCAAAAGCGTCCCCGTGGCTCGGCTGCCGTCATCACCGGTTGTTCCTCATCCCCAAGCGGGAGATGTACGAGAAGGTGTTCGCCAAGAGCGCCGACCGGCACAGCGACTTCTCCCGCTTGGCGCGGGTGCTCACTGGCAACACCATCGCCCTCGTTTTGGGTGGCGGCGGAGCCAGGTGGGTGCCCCACATGGTAGGACGGGTGGCCCAGTGGGTTGAGTGACTCATGACATTGGTGACCGCTCTCATCCCTCTTCCTTTTTCCCGCCCCATCTCCTCTCCTCCCCCAGGGGCTGCTCCCACATTGGGGTGATCAAGGCGATGGAGGAGGCGGGGATCCCCATTGACATGGTTGGTGGCACCTCCATCGGCTCCTTCATCGGCGCGCTGTACGCTGAGGAGCGCAGCGCTGTGCGCACCAAGCAGCGGGCACGCGAGTGGGCCAAGGTGGGTGCCATCCCCGACTGGGTGGGCACATGCACAGCGTCTGCGGTCACTCAGACAGGGTGTTTCTAAAGCACCTCCTTCCTCTTTTTCTTCGTCTTCTTCCTCTTTTTCTTCATTTTCTTCCTCTTTTTCTTCCTCTTCTTCCTCTTTTTCTTCTTCCTCCTCTTGTTTTTTTTCCTTTCTTCTTTCTTCTCCTCTCCTCCTCCTCCTCTTCCTTCTCCTACTTTCCTTCTTCCTCCTGATCTCCTTATTCCTCCTCCTTCTGCTCCTCCACCTCTCCTTCCTCCTCCTCCTCCTTCTCCTCTTTCTTCATCATCTTCTCCTTCCTCCTTCTCCACTTTCCTCCTCTTTCTCCCCCTCCTCTCCTTCTCTTTCCTCCCCTCCTCCTACTTCCTCCTCCTCCTCCTCTTTCTCCTCTTCTTCATCTTCTTCCTTCCTCCTCTCCTTCTGCCTCCTTCTCCTCCTCTCCTCTTCCTTCTTTCTCCTCCTCCTCTTCCTCCTCCTCCAGTGCATGAATTCGGTGTTTGCGACCGTCCTGGATCTCACCTACCCCATCACCTCCATGTTTTCGGGCTCAGCCTTCAACGCCAGCATCAACAAGGTTTTCCAGGACAAGCAGATCGAGGTGGGCTGTACCCCAGAGGGGGGTCCCAGCTGTCTCCCACCCACCCCACCAGCATTATCCCCACACTATCGCCCACCCCATCTTGTTCCCGTAGGACCTTTGGCTTCCCTACTTCAACGTCACGACAGACATCACGGCCTCAGCCATGCGGGTGCACACGGATGGTAAGAGCCCCCCAGAGAACTGGGGACGCTCTTTGGCACCACCACATCTCCTCACCGGCACCCCAAAAACGTCATCACTGTCACCTGGACAGTGGTGGTGTCCCAGTGCCACCCAACGCTGGCCACCAGCAAAGCTCAGCTCCACACCGGAGTCTGGCGATTTCCCGTGTCCCACGTGGGGACGGGGACAGAATTGGGATGCAGAGCTGCGACCCAGCCCAGTGTGCACATCTCCTCTAACAGCTCTGCTCACCACTAACCCCAGTAACCCTCACTCACAGCATGGGGGTGTGGGGCTGTCCTGCTGGGGACAACGCAGGGGTGGCGGGGTCAATGTGGTGGTGGTGAAGGGGTCATCATCATGGTGGGGACGACGTGATTACGGAGATGTCACGATGGGGATAACATATTGGTGGTGATGGGGACATCGTGGTGGAGACAACGCCGTGGTGGTGGTGGGGATGTCGTGATGAGGACCGTGTGCTGATGGTGGTGGGGTCCTTGCGGTGGCAGCGACGGGGGCAACGCGGTGGTGGTGATGGGGATGTCGTGATGGGGGGCACCACGCGGTGATGGTGGTGGGGACTGCGCGGTGGCGGTGACGGGGACGATGCGGTGGCTGCCCCTCATCCTTGCCTGGTGCCAGAGCTCACCTGGGACATTGAGCCGTCCATGGGGCGAAGGCGGTGGCTTGTAGACAGCCTGGCTCTCTCTACACCCTCTCCTCTTAACGCCAACTAATCCCCGCTCACCACCCCTAACCCTTCCCCATCCCAGTGTGGCCAAAGTGCTTTCCCCACCACGACTCTGCCGGTGCTGAAATCACATCACCCGCCCCGGGGCTTCGTGCCCATCCCGTCCCCCCATGCCCTCACGTTCCTCTCCCTCTGGCAGGCAGTCTTTGGCGTTACGTCCGAGCCAGTGCCTCCTATACCCCCTACCTGCCTCCGCTCTGCGACCCCAAGGACAGCCACTGCCTCGTGGACGGCTGCTATGTTAACAATGTCCCAGGTCAGCATCTCCCTCGCCGGGGCCGCCGGCCCCCCCAGAAATGTTCCTTTTTTTTTTCCTCGAGAAAACAAACCCCAGAAAACCCACGCGTATCCCATTCCAGGTGGAGCTTTGCAAACGGCCCCCCTGCCACCCATGGGTGTCCGCTGGACCCCCGTGGGGTGCAGACATCCCTGGGCAAGGGCAGGGGTGAGGGGCAGCCCCCTGGGGGGCTCAGGCAGGCGCGGGGCGAGCCGTGCTCACTGCATTTGTTCCCCGCTCATGCAGGCTCGCTCTGGCGGTACGTGCGAGCCAGCATGACCCTATCTGGGTACCTGCCGCCCCTCTGCGACCCCAAGGACGGCAACTTGCTGATGGACGGGGGTTACATCAACAACCTGCCAGGCAAGTAGCATCCCACCGCCCTCCCCAGGTCCGGTCCCAGTGGCGAGCAGTTGGGTTGGGGCCACGTGGCCACCACGGGATGGGGCTTCAGTGCTCTTCGAGCCACCGTTGAGGCTGGATTTGGGCCGTCCCACTCGGTTTTGAGTTGCCTGTTGGTGTCTTCAGCGTTGGCTGCCCTCTTGGGGCATCTTCTTCCTCATTCCTGTGCAGGAGGCATCAATCTGTCTTGCATTGGCTTTTGGTCACTGAGTCCAGCCCCAGTGGTGGACAGTTGCACTGGGGCCATGTGGCCACCACGGGATGGGGCTTCACTGCTCTTCGAGCCACCATTGAGGCTGGATTTGGGCTGTCCCACCTGGTTTTGAGTTGCCTGTTGGTGTCTTCAGCGTTGGCTGCCCTCTTGGGGCATCTTCTTCCTCATTCCTGTGCAGAAGGTGTCCATCCATCTTGCACTGGGTCTTGTCCTCTGCCTCCAAGGATATCTTCATGTTTCTTGGCATACAGGATGCAGCCCTTCATCTTGCATCTTCTCTTAGCATTAGGTGTCCTCTCGTCGTCCTTCACGCACAAAAAATATCCCTCCTTGTTGCATCATCTCTTGGTGTCCTTGGCACTGGGTGCTCTCCTGCACTCCTTCCCCACTTCCATCCAACCTGCATCGTCCTCTCCTGATGTCCTTGGCACCATTTGCCTTCCCAGGGCATCTCCACCCTCCTTCATGTCCCAGCCACCTCCCTTCACCCTGCAGCATCTCTAGGTGTCCTTAGCACTGGGTGCCCTCATTGGGCATCTCTGTCCTTCCTATGACAGGACACCTCTATCTACGTTCTGAACACCTCGTGGTGTCTTTGGCACCAGATGCCCTTTGTGCTGCGTGTGGCATCTCCCACCACCTCATGGTGTCTTTGACACCTCATGTCCTCCCCAGGACATCTCCATCCTTCACTTGCCAACTCCCTCCATCCTACACCATCTGCTGGGTGCCCTCCTATGGCATCTTGGTGCTCCTTCACATGCAGCCATCCTGAATCGTGTTTCTTGGTGTCTTTGGCACCAAGCGCTCCTCTGGATCATCTCCATCCTCCTTCACGTGCAGGCCAGCTTCCTCCCCACTACATCATCATCTCCTGATGTCCTCAGCTCCAAGTGTCCCCCTGGGGCACCTCCATCCTCCTCCTCGTTCAACCCATCCCCATCCACCTCGCATTGTCTCCTGGTGTCCTTGGCACTGGGTGTCTTCCTGGGGTTCCTCCACATTTACAGACACCGCAGCTTGCCTGCATCCTTCCACCACCCCTACACATGCCTCGCTGCTCCGCTCCCCACCAGCATGTTGTACCCCCAAATCCAACGCCCACCAGACATTGCTTGTCCCCCCGCCAGCCCCAGCCTGGCTTTGCCATTTCCCCATGGTTGGGAACGATCCTTCGCCCCGTTCCGCTTGTGCCAGCACTTCTCGTGGAGGGAACTGCGGTGCTGCCGACCTATCTTCCTCCTTCCCCACCCTGCAGCTGACATCGCCCGCAGCATGGGTGCCAAGACGGTGATCGCTATCGACGTGGGCAGCCAGGACGAGACGGACCTGTGCAACTACGGGGACAGCCTGTCGGGCTGGTGGCTGCTCTGGAAACGCCTCAACCCTTGGGCTGAAAAAGTCAAGGTGAGGAGGAACAGGACACGGGGACGCCCATGGGGACAGCGCAGGGTGCTGAGCGCCCCATCCTCCCAGGTGCCCGACATGGCAGAGATCCAGTCGCGGTTGGCGTATGTGTCGTGCGTGCGGCAGCTGGAGGTGGTGAAGTCCAGCTCGTACTGTGAGTACATCCGTCCCCCGATCGACCGCTTCAAGACGATGGATTTTGGCAAGTTCGACGAGATCTATGTGAGTCGGGGACGAGGAGGCTGGTGGGGCGGCTTTGGACCATCAATGGGGTGTCCCACGTCATGGGTCGGTGGGGTTCTTCAGCCATCATTAGGGGTGTCCTGGTCATTAATAGGGTGTCCTGGCCACTAATGGGGTGCCCGGATATGAATTGAGGTGTCCTGGCCATCTGTTGAGCACCCAGGTCGTTAACCGTGTGTCCTGGTCATCAGGTTTCACCAACTAGCAACGCGTTGGGTGCTCCAGCCACCATTTAGGGTGTTTGGCCCATCAATTATGGTGCCCAGGTCACTGGGTTGGGTGCCCCAGCCATTAACAAGGTACACCAGGCTGTCATTTGGGATGTCCTGGCCATTTTTGGTGTTCCTTAGCTGCTGATTGGGTTCTCTTAGCCTTCAGTTGGGTGCCCTAGCCATCGTTTGTGTGCTCTGACCATGAATGTGGTGAATGAACTATCATCTAGGCTTGCCCAGACCATCATTTGGGGTGCCCAAGCCATTGATGGCAGCATCCCAGCCACCATTTGGGGTGCCTGGGTCACCATTCATGGTCCCCATGTCATCATTTAAAATTTCCTGACCATTGTTTGGGTTCCCCAGGCAAAAGTTGGGTGTCCTGAGCCATCAGTTGGAACGTCCTTGCCATGGGTTGGGATGCCCCAGCCATCAGCTGAGTGCTTGGGCCATCCCTTGAGCTGCCCAAAGCCGTCATTTGGCGTACCCAGGCCACCAATGGACTGTGACTGCTCTCCCCACAGGACGTGGGCTACCAGCACGGCAAGCTGGTCTTCGATGGCTGGAGTCGAGGTGACATCATTGAGAAGATGGTGAAAGACCGGCGCTCGGCTGACTTCTATGAGAGCAAACGCATGGATGTGAGTAGGGTGGCACCAGGGGCTGTGGGTGACAGGGGCTGCGTGGGGACCTGTCCCAGGGCACCCATCCTCCTGCCCCCTTGGTCCACGCCACTCCTCTCCATCTCTTGTCCCCTCCTTGGTCCATCCATCTGTCCCTTCCTTGGTCCATCCACATATCCCCTCCCTGGTCCGTTCTTCTGTCCCCGCTTCCCATCCCCTGTCACCCCTGAACAACTTTTGTCCCCCTTTGTCCCCTCCAACACCCTTCCACCCCATCACCCATCTCACGTCCCCCATCCTCACCCCTCTCCCATCTGGGGGCTACATCTCATGGACCCCTGTTCCCCCCCGTAGGTGCTCACGTACCCCAGTGCTGGTTTCACGGACCTGGCAGAGATCATCTCCCGCATTGAGCCCGCCAAGCCCTACCCAGCGGATGGATACGCGGATGGTGAGCACCCCTCTCACGGTGTGGGGCTGGGGGCTGCATCCAGGCCATAAACCCCCCTCCTTTTCCCTCCCTTCTGCTCCCTTAGAGGAGTCTGACTACCTCACCGAGTACGAGGACGAGGGGCCGGAGCTGACGCGGGGTGAGGAGGAAGCGTTCGCCCCAACCGAGTGGCCCGGAGCCGGCGTGATGGAGGCTGTGAGTGGCCCTGGCAGCAGAGATCCTCCAAAATGGGGTGACCCCAGGCTTGGGGCTTCCAATGGTGCCCTTACCCCATGTGTGGGGGTACATGGGGCAAGTCCTGTCCCCAGGTTGTGGAGAATCCCCAAAATGGGGTGTCCTGGGGGTTCCCCATCCTGGTACCCCCATCCCGATGTCCCTACCCAAATGTCCCCATCCCAATGTCCCCATCCTGGTGTCCCTATCCAAATGTCCCCATCTGAGTGCCACCATCCCAGTGTCCCCACCTCAGTGTCCCTGTATCAGTGTCCCCATCCTGGTGTCCCTACACAAATGTCCCCATCCCAGTGCCACCATCCTGATGTCCCCACCCGTGTCCCTGTACCAATGTCCCCACCCCAGCATCCTCATCCTGCCATCCCCATCCCATCTGTGTCCCAGTGTCCCCATCTTGGTGGCCCCATCCTGATGTCCTTACCTCAGTGTCCCCATCCTAATGTCCCCATCCCAATGTCCCCATTCCACCGTTCTCATCCTGATGTCCCCATCCCAACATCCCTACTCCAGTGTCCCCACCCCAGCATCCCCATCCTGCCACCCCCATCCCAGTGTCCGTGTCCTGGTGTCCTCATCTTGGTGACCCCCATCCCGATGTCCCTACCTCAGTGTCCCCATCCTAATGTCCCCATCCCCCTGTCCACATTCCGCTGCTCTCATCCTGCTGTCCTTACCCCAGTGTCCCCATTCTGGTGTCCCAGTTCCAGTGTCCCCATCCTGATGTCCCCATCCCAACATCCCTATTCCAGTGTCCCCACCCCAATGTCCCCATTCTGTCATCCCCATCCCAGTGCCCGTGTCCCGGTGTCCCCATCTTGGTGACCCCTATCCTGATGTCCCTACCTCAGTGTCCCCGTCCTGATGTCCCCACCCCAGCATCCCCATCCTGCCATCCCCATCTCAGAGTCCATGTCCCAGTGTCCCCTTCTTGGTGACTCCCGTCCTGATGTCCCCACCCCAATGTCCCCACCCCAGTGTCCCCCACATGTCCCTTCTCTCCCCAGGAGGACGAGAAGCACCCCAATGTCCCCACCCCAGTGTCCCCCACATGTCCCTTCTCTCCCCAGGAGGACGAGAAGACCCTGCGGCACCGCCCCAGTCCGGCCCAGCCCTCCTCCACACCCCCCACCTGAGCCTGGATGGCACCGAGGGACCCCAACAGCCCCCGGCCGCTGCCCCCGGCACTACCTCGCACGCCGGGGCCCCCCACCCCTCTTCGTGGCTGCTTCCCCAGCCAGGGCTCAGCCCCATGGCACTTCCCACCCACCCAGGACTGTCCCCACCGCCGTCCCCAAGTTGGGGGGACACTGGGGCGCTCCGGGGACCTTCCTTTTCCCCCCATCCTGCACTGTTGCACTGGCCCAAATCCCCCCTCCGAGGCCCCGCGGTGGTGGGGAGGAACGACTGCTGTATATTTTCTTTCGGTTTTGTTCTGTTTTGTTTGGTATGTTTTGTTTTTTTTTAATTATTGTTATTTAAAAACGAACCCAGCGTTGTTTGTCCGGTCCAGGCGGGGGGTGACACGGGGACAGTCACCACCGGGTGACCCTCCCCAGCACCACTGCAGCATGCGGTGCAGGGACACACCGGGGGGGGGAGCGTGGGGTGGGGGTAACAGGGAGGGCACGGGGACAGGGACAGATGTGGAGACCCCTGGGGACACCTGGCACTGCCATGGGACACCTG
>NW_018364544.1:27588-29489 GCF_002078875.1 Numida meleagris | reverse complement strand
GCACATCCTGTCCCCCCCTTTTCTCAACTCTTATCAGCGGGGACAGACATGGGGACAGCTCATTGGTGACGAGGGGACGATGTACGGCAACATCGAATCCGGGCAGCCCGGGCAGGGGCAGGAGTGGGGGACAGGACCCTGTGGGGACAAAGGTAGGGGGCACGGTGGCAGTGGGGGGGTTCCTCAGGTGGGTGGTGACACCCAGAGGTGATCTGAGGCGGGGGGGAGCCCCTAGGATGGGCTGTGGCACCAAGGAGGATTCCTCATCCCCAAGAAAGGTCCCCAGGGATGGTGGCACCAAAGGGCCCCCTCCCCCCAGTTCCATCCCCAGTGCCCACCCCTGGGGCTCATCCCTCAACTCCAGTGCCCAAGAGTGTGTGTGGGGGGGTCCTCAGCATGGTGAAAGCGGGGGGACACCTCATTAAGGTGCTTGATGAGGGGCCCCCAGGCTTGGTGGTGACCCCCATTTCCACCCCCAGTGCCCAAGGGAGACCCCTGGAGCGGATTCCTCCCTCTCCAGTGCTCAAGGAGGGGGGGGGGGTTTGACCGTGGTGACACTTGGGGGGGGAACCCCTCATTACGGTGCTCAGGGTGAGTCCCCCCCATTTTGTGGTGGCACCAGAGGCGGGGGGGGGAAGGGGATCCCCCGTGAGTGCTGTCCCCTCCGCAGCCTGCAGCGATCTGTACCCCATGGAGGAGAACCCCTACGAGCCCCTGGACCCCCCCATCACTGAGCCAAGCCGGAAGCACGCACCCGACCCCCCAGGTATGGAGTGGGTGTCCCATAGGGACAAGGCGACGCGGCCCAAATTGGGGTCCTGCCACCTCCATCGCTGTCACCTCCCTCAGCGTCCCCAGCGCGGCAGAGCTGCCCCCAGGACAGGCTGCTGCTGGTGGGGGCTGTGGCCCTGGGGGTCTCGGTGCTGCTCAACGTGTTCCTCCTCTCCCTCGGGACAAGGCAGAGTGAGTAAGGGGTCTCGTGGGGCTCAACGGAGGGGTCCCCCCAACCTCGGGGAATGATCTGGGGCAGAGTTGAGGTGCTGGGGGGCTCCGTGGGGGCTCCCTCACTTTGAGGGCACGAGGCTGGGGTTGCTGGGGGGCTCCATGGGAGCTCCCCAATGCTGGGAGACGATGTTGGGGTCCTGGGGGTCTCCATGGGGGCTCCCTGACTTTGGGGGATGTTGACACCATCCTTGGGGCTGCTGGGGGCAGAGTTCAGGTGATGGGGGGGCTCCGTGGGGGCTCCTCAACCCTGGGGGATGATGCTCTGGCTGCTGGAGGCAGAGTTGTGGTGCTGGGGTCTCCCCCACTTTGGATTATGGTCCTGGAGCTGTGGGGGCAGAGTTGGGGTCCTGGGGGTCCTCATAGGGGCTCCTCTGCTTTGGGGGGTGATGCTGGGGCTGTTGGGGCAGAGTGAAGGTGCTGGGGGGGGCTCCATGGGGGCTTTCCAACCCTGGGGGATGATGCTGGGGCAGAGTTTGGGTACTGGGGTCTCCATGGAGGCTCCCCCACTTTGGGGGATGATGCTGGGGCAGAGTTGGGGTGCTGAGGGGCTCCATGGGGGCTCCCCACCCTTAGGAAACGAGGTTGGGGCTGAGCTGGGGTTTTGGGGGGGGGGGGTCTCCACAGGGGCTCCCCCACTTTAGGGGACGTTGCCGGGGGCGGAGTTCAGGTGCTGGGGGGCTCCGTGGGGTCTCCCCCACTTCAGGAGACGATGCTGGGGCTGCCGGGGGCAGCGCTGGGGAGATGGGGGCTCCAGGGGGTGTCCCTCTCCCCGTCCCCCCTCCCCCTCGGTGCCCTACACTTTCAGGGTGCCCCTTCTCTCCCCCAGTCGCAGCCCTGACCGCGGCCCTGGATGAGGCAGAGAAGCTGCAGCCCAACTCCAACACGGGTGCGCGCCA
>NW_018364544.1:22482-24391 GCF_002078875.1 Numida meleagris | reverse complement strand
CCAATCCTGCTGTCCCCAACCCCAATCCTGCTGTCCCCAACCCAAACCCTTCTATAATCCCTAATCCTCTTGTCCCCAACTCCAATCCTGCTGTCCCCAACCCCAATCCTGCTGTAATACCTAATCCTGCTGTCCCCAACCCCAATCCTCCTGTCCCCAACCCCAATCCTGCTGTCCCCAACCCCAATCCTGCTGTCCCCAACCCCAATCCTGCTATAATCCCTAATCCTGCTGTCCCCAACCCCAATCCAGCTGTCCCCAACCCCAATCCTTCTGCCCCATCCCAAATCCTGCTGTAATCCCTAATTCTGCTGTCCCCAACCCCAATTCTTCTGTCCCCCACCCCAATCCTGCTGTAATCCCTAATCCTGTTGTCCCCCAACCCCAATCCTGCTATCCCCAACCCCAATCCTTCTGTCCCCAACCCCAGTCCTGCTGTAATCCCTAATCCTGCTGTCCCCAACCCCAGTTCTTCTGTCCCCCACCCCAAACCTGCTGTAATCCCTAATCCTGCTGTCCCCAACCCCAATCCTGCTGTACCCCACCCCAATCCTGCTGTCCCTGACCACCCATCCTGCTGCCCCCAACCTTTTATCCTGCCATAACCCCAAATCCTGCCATCCCTGACCCCATACGTCCTCTAGAACTGTCCCCTAGCCAAAAAAAGACCCCAAATTTCCCCCAAGTCACCCCACCTCAGGACAGAGGTTGTGCTGGTGGCAAGCAGAGTGGTGTGTGTGTATGTGTGTGGGGGGGAAGTGGCACTGGGACCTACCTGGCAGTGGGACCCGCTGTCCCCTTCTGTCCCCAGGGGTCCTGGGGGGGCTCTGCGTCGCGGTGACACCGCCGCTGTCCCCAGGCTCACATCCAGACCACGCTGCGCGACTCCTCCTGGCTCGGCATCAGGGACGAGGAGCTGGAGGGCACCTGGAAACGGGCGAATGGGTCCATCCTGACCCGGGAACGCGGGTACAGCCCGGGGACGGGGTGACAAGGGTTACTAGGGAGGTGAGGGGGTGGGAGGGGGGCACAGAGGGCTGTGTCACCCTCATCCCCCGTGGCTTTGTCACAGCTCGTGGCACTGGAGCGAGCCCAACGGCGGGCAGCGGGAGAACTGCGCGGTGGTGCGCGTGGACGGGATGTGGTACGATTACCCCTGCAGCAGCCAGATGCCCTGGGTGTGCGAGGGGCAGCCCTGGGCGTGCGAGGGGAACCCCTGAAGCGTGCGGGGGGTCCCCTCCAGGTGTCCCCCCCCCCCCCCCCAAGACCCACGTCCCATCAGCCCGCTTCCTTCCGCTTGGTACATCCGACCCGCAGCGCCGTGGGATGAGGTTCCGACCTCCCAGTGCCTCCGTTTTGGGGTCTGGATGGATGCCCCGAGTAAAATTTGGGGTCCCCGCGGGGCAATAAACGTGTGTGCAGAGTGAGATCCCGCTGCAGCGACGCCCATTTGGGGGGGGGGAGAGGGGCGGTGGGGGGCAGTGCCCCCATAGGGTGATGCGATGGGTGACACTACGTCGGAGCCTTCTGCGGGTAGGGTTGGGGGGGACTTGGGCCCCACAAGTACCCAAACACCCCACAAATACCCTCCAGATCCCCAAATAATCTCCCAGACTGAGATATCCCTGAAGTCTCCCCAAAATACCCCTCAGACCCTCTCCCCCCCCCCAAAATAGCCCTCGGGACACCCCAAAATACTCTCCCAAACTTCAAACACGCCCCAGGACCCTCCCCAAATGCCCCCAGACCTCCAAATAACCTCCCAGATCACCCACGTACCCCTCAAACCCCCTCTTGTACCCCTTGAAGCTCCCAGAAATACCCCTCAGTCCCTGGGAAACATCTTCAGACCACCAAATTCCCCCCAGATACCCCAAACACCCCTCAGGTCCCCCCAAATCCCCCCCTC
>NW_018364544.1:13374-20373 GCF_002078875.1 Numida meleagris | reverse complement strand
TGGTTCTGGTGTTACCGGGGGGGTGGGCCCGGATGGCGGTACCGGGGGTTCCGGCCTACAGCTCCCGGCAGCGCTCCCGGCGGTATCCCAGGAATGCGCGGCGCGGGATGGCGGCCCCGCGGCTGCACGGCCCGACGCGCTGAGCGGACGGAACCGGGCCGGAACGGGGAGAGAATCGGGTCAAAGAGACTGGGCCGAGGGGAGAGAAGCGGGCTGAGGGGAGCAGGTCTGGCCGAGGGGAGAGAGAGAACCGGGCTGAAGGGACTGAACCAGGCTGGGGGGATCAGAACGGGGGGGCTGAGGGGACCAGGCCGAGAGGACGGAGCCAGGCTGAGGGGAGAGAACTGGGCCGGGGGATCAGAACCGGGCTGAGAGGAGAGAACTGGGTCGAGGGGACAGAACCGGGGTGAGGAGACAGAACTGGGGTGAGGGGAGTGGGCCCGGCTGAGGGGAGAGAGAACCGGGCCAAAGGGAGAGAACCGGGCTGAGGGGAGAGGCCCTGCAGAACCGTGCTGAGGGGGCAGAACCGGACCCGGGGGGCAGAACCGGGCTGAAAAGACCTGGCCCGGCTGAAGGGAGAGAACCGGGATAAAGGGAGAGAACCGGGATAAAGGGAGAGAACTGGGACAAAGGGAGAGAACCGGGCCAGGGGCACCGAACTGGGCCCGGCTGAAGACAGAGGCCCCTGAAGAACTGAGCCGAGAGGACCAAACTGGGCTGAGGGGACAGAACCGGGACGGGAGGACCGAACCGGGCCGAAGAGAGAGAACTGGGCCTGAGGGCACCGAACTGGGTCCGACTGCGGGGAGAGGCTCCAAAGAACCGGACTGAGGGGACAGAACCGGACCAGGCCCAGCTGAGGGGACGGGACTGAACCGGACCAGGCCCGGCTGAGGGCCCCGGGCCGGGCCATGGCGGAGCCGCTGCTGCGGAGAACCTTTTCTCGGTTACGGGGCCGGGATCGTCCACGCAGGAAGAAATCGGATGGCAAAGAGAGAGGTACGGGGCTGTGGGATGGGGAGGGGGGTCACCGTGGGGTCCTTCTTGTCCCCAGAGGGGACCCCATCACCTCCAGGTCCCTCCTGTCCCTCTGTAAGGGATCCCAGTGTCACCCCTAGGTCCCCCCTGTCCTTCTATAAAGGACCCCAGTGTCACCCTGGGGTCCCTCCTGTCCCCAGAGGGAACCCCATCACCCCAGGTCCCTCCTGTCCCTTTATAAAGGACTGCAGTGTCAGCCCCACGTCCCCTCATCCCTCTATAAAGAACCCCCGTGTCACCCCCAGGTTCTTCTGTCCCTCTATAAGGGACCCCAGTGCCAGCCTGGGGTCTCTCCTGCCCCTCCTGCCAACCCAGGGACTCTTTTCCCCTCTAGAGAGGGACCTCCATCATCCCATGCCCCCCCCGTCCCATAAGGAAGGGTCCTTGATGCCACTCTGGGGTTCCCCATCACCCCGGATCCTTACTGTCTCACAGGGAGGAGACCCCAATATCACCCCCTGTCCCACCTCCTTTCCCCAAGAAAGGTTCCCAGTGTCACTCTGGATTCCCTCCTGCCACCTAAGGTACCACCACCACCCCAAGATTCTTCCTGTCCCATAAGGAAGGGGCCTCAGTGTCAGCCCAAGTCCCTCCTGTCTCCTAAGGAATGGTCCCCAGTTTCACCTCAGGTCCCGCCCTGTATTTTTAAGGGTCCCCTGTTACCCCAAGTCCCCCTGTCCCCCAGGGAAGTGTCCTCAGTGTCTCTCAAGGAAGGGTCTCCAATGTTACCCTGGGGTTCCTCCTGTCCTCTAAGAGACCCTCATCCCCCCAGGTTCCCCCTGTCCCCTAAGGAAGGGACCTCAGTGGCACCCTGGGGTCCCTCCTGCCCCCCTCAAGTAATCCCCACCAACTGAGGGTCCCTTTTTGCCCCCAAGGAAGGGACCCCCATCACCCAAGGTCCCCCCTGTGTCCCAAGGAAGGGACCCCGATATCACCCTGGGGACCCTCCTGTCCCTTAAGGTACCACCATCACCCCAGATCCCACCTATCCCATAAGTAAGGGACCCTAATGTCACCCCAGATCACTCTTGTCCCCTGAGGAAGGGTCTCTGGTGTCACCCTGCAGCCCTCTCCCCCATGGAAGGAGCCCCCATCACCCCAGATCCCTCCTCTCCCAAAAGGAAGAGACCCCAATGTCACCCCAGATCCCTCCTGTTCCTCAAGGAAGAGAACTGAGTTTCACCTCGGGGTCCCTCCTGCCCCCCTACAGCCCCACCCTAGGGTCACCTAGGGATATGGGGACAGAATCTAGGGGGGAGAGGGGAACACGGGCTGCACCCGGGGGCTGCAGGGAATCGGGGTGCATGATTCAGGACACCCCAGTGTGTCTGTGACAGGGGAGTGCAGGGCTGGGGGGACACAGGAGGAAGAGTGGTCCTCACTGAGGTGCAGCCCTGGGTCTGCTGGGGGTGCAGCAGGGCCCAGCTGTGCCCCCCCCCTCCCCATTGCTTCCTCCTCCCCCGTGAGGACGGTGGGAACGCGGCAGCGCAGCTGTAAACAACCGGAAATCCCTCTTGGCAGCGGTTCAGGGCAAGGAGGGTGGGAGGACACTTGAGGGGACGAGATGGGGTGGGGGGGGGCTGAGCCCCATCCTTTCCTCCCCCTGCAGAGCACCCCCAGCCCGGCCCCGACCCATTGGCAGACCCCGAAGTGTCCCCGGTGTCCCCGGAGCCGTCAGCGTCCCGCAAGCAGAACTGGGCTCGCTTCTCCGGCCGTCATCCTCCTCCCAGAGCCCCCCAGGAGGGGCTGGAACCCAGCGAGCAGGATGTGGCCTGCAGCACCCCGCCGTCCTCTGCGGATCCACCCGGCGAGGAGCCCCCGGAGCTGGCAGAGGAGGCGGATGCAGCTGAGCTCGGCGGTCCCGGTCGGAGCCCCGGGCACGGCGCTTATCTGCAGAGCCTGGAACGGAGCAGCCGGCACTGGGTGCTGTCCTCGGGGAAGGCAGCGGGGCTGGATGAGGTGGGTGGAGGCACCGAGACCGAGGTCGGAGCGGGAGGCAGCGAGGGGGAGATCTGGTACAACCCCATCCCCGAGGACGAGGACCCTCCGAAGCCGTGCAGGGAGGATGGCAAAGGGACGGCGGAGAGCCCCGGAGCCCGCGGCGTGGAGGAGCAGGCGGCTGGAAGGAGCCAGGCTTGTGGTGTGTGGTGGGCCCTGGTCCCCTTGTCACCACCCCGGGGAGCGTCCCCTGTGCACCCCAGAGTGTCCGCAGCACCTTTGTCCTTTCTGTGTGCCCTATGAGGCCTCCCGGACCCTGAGGTCCTCAGATCCAATGATCCCCAGTGTCTTCTGGAACCCGTTGTCCTTGTCCAGGGATGGTGCTGTCCAGATGCGGTGCTCCCCACTCCTTCCCTGTCCCCCAGAGTCCACAATCCCTGCCCCTCTGTGACCCCCGGTGCCCTTCAGACCTCACAGTGTCCCCACCGTGTGACAGGGACATCTCCTGCACCCCACAGTCTTCATCAACCTCCCTTCTCCCAGACACATCCCACGGTCTTTGCTTTTTCATCTCCCATATTGTCCCCAGAGGAAGGATCCCCAGTGTCATTCTGGGGTCCTGCCCCCCAAGGAAGGAACCCCCCAGCAGTGTCCCCAGGACGCTGTTCCCCCCACAACCACACTTCCCAAACCTTCTCTCTATTCCAAAATCCATCACCCCCCATCCGCCCCCAAGGCGCCCGCTCACCCTTTCTCTCCCCACAGCGAAGATGCCCATCCCCTGCGTGAGCTCGGGGACAGGGCTCCCGTCCCCGTCCCCCCCCTCCAGCCCCGGTGCCACCAAGAAGGGCCGCTCGCTCAGCAAGGTGAAGTCCCCGGGCACCGTGCGCCGTCTCTCCATGAAGATGAAGAAGCTCCCGGAGCTGCGGAGGAAGCTGAGCCTGCGCAGCCCTCGGCCGAGGGGACAGGAGGGCAGCACGTCCCCTTCCGACACCCGCAAGGAATCCAGCAACGTCATCAGCCGCTATCACCTCGACACCAGCGTGGCCTCGCTGCCTCGGGCCAAAATGGCCAGCAAAGCCGGCTACCTGAGCGACGGGGACTCGCCGGAGCTGCCGGCTAAAACCGGGGCGCGCAACGAACCCGAGGACGGGGAGAACGGGCTGGATGTGGCCGCTTTCCGGCCCTACAGCTGCGGGGAGCCGCCGCGGGGCGGGCAGCACATCTCCGGGTTGGTCAGCGTCCACCTCTACGGCGTGCGGGACCTGAAGCCGCCGCGCGCCGAAACGCGGGAGGTTTTCTGCGTGCTGCAGGTAGACGCGGCCAACCGGGCTCGCACGGCCCTGCTGCCCTGCAAGGCGGCTTTCCTGGGCCTCAACCACACCTTCAACCTGGAGCTGGAGGGCGCGCAGCTGCTCAAGGTGATCGTCTTCTCCTGGGACCCTTCCTCCTGCCGCAACCGCCTCTGCTGCCACGGCACCGTGGTGCTGCCCCACATCTTCCGAGGTGCGCACGAGGGCTCCGCTTTTTGGGGTCGGAGGGGACGGATTTGGGGCGTGGGTTTGGGGGCTTGGCGGCACGACACCTCGCTCTGCTCTCCGCAGGCAGCCGGGCCCAGCAGCTGGCCGTGCAGCTGCAGCCTCGCGGGGTCCTCTTCTCCAAGTTCACTTTGGTGGAGCAGTGGGAAGGCCCCGGCGAGCACGAGCCCCGCGTCTTCGGCGTGGAGCTGGGCCAGCTGGTGGAGCGGGAGAAGACGGCCACCAAGGTGCCCCTGCTCATCCAGAAGTGCGTGGCCGAGATCGAGAAACGGGGGCTGAAGGTGAGCCAGCCGGGGTCGGACGGTGGCACCCAGCGGGCGCCTGCCCGGCGCTCACGGCGTCCCTGGTTTCAGGTGGTCGGGCTGTACCGCCTCTGCGGCTCGGCCGCCGTCAAGAAGGAGCTGCGCGACGCCTTCGAGAGGGACAGCGCGGCCGTGACGCTGTCGGAGCAGCTCTACCCCGACATCAACGTCATCACGGGTCCGTGCTCCACCCCACAGCCCCCCACTCCCCCCCCAGCACCCGGCGGAGACCACCCTGATGTTCCCCCTCCCCTCAACCCCTGGTTTCTCCCTGCAGGGATCCTGAAGGATTACTTGCGGGAGCTGCCCACGCCGCTCATCACCCCTACGTTGTACCACGTCGTGCTGGAGGCCATGGCCAAGCGGCCCCCCCGGGCCCCCCCGGGCGAGCGGGATGCTGTCACCCTGCTCGACTGCCTGCCTGACGTCGAGAAGGTGGGTGCTGCCAGCTCAGCAATGCTGTGGGGAGGGATTGTAGGGGGGGGGATCCTGCTGCCCCTCATCCCCTGGGGTCTCCTCCACCCTTATTTCTGCATCAGTGGCACCCGCAGGGCAGCACGTCCTGTTGTCACCTCCCGTGTCCCGGTGTCACCTCCCTCCTCCAAGCCACCCCGAGCATTTCTGAGGGTTCCTACATCCCCAGCTGTGTGACGCTGGGGCCCCTTGGAAGCTCTGTTCTGGACTTCCTGAGCTTCGGGGGGAACCCGTCACCTCAGAGGACGTCCCCGCTGATGCCACCCTGTCCCCTACCAGGCCACGCTGACACGACTCCTGGACCACCTCAGCTTGGTGGCCTCTTTCCACGACTTCAACCGCATGAACTCGCAGAACATCGCCGTCTGCTTCGGGCCGGTGCTGCTCACCCAGAGCCAGGAACCCCGGGGCCGGGCTGGCACCGTCGCCGTCCCCCGCAGCTACGCCCACAGCGAGGACATCGCCAGCGCCGTCGACTTCAAGAGGCACATCGAGGTGCTGCACTACCTGCTGCAGGCCTGGCCGGGTGAGCAGGACTGGGGGGGGAAGGGGGGGGACACCCGTGGACCCCTACCCTGGGCCACCGTGGCTCTGTGACACTCTGCGGGAGGGGACATGTGACACTCCTGTGCTGCCCCATAGCCCAGCAGCAGCTCCAGGGATCTGTGACCCCTCAACGTGGGTGCCCTGTGGCCCTCCCCGCTCCCCCCCCCCCCATTTTCAGTGGTGTCTCTGTAGCCCCCAGCCCCACACCTCTGCCCCATGGCCCTACCCTGTCCTTCTGCTCCCACCTCGTCCCCACCAAAAGGCCACCAGTGTCCCCCCCCATTGCTCATCAGCTGCTCCACGCTCCCCCCACGTCCAGCAGCTATCCCGGGCTCCCCCATTTCCATCTGATCCAGGCTCCCCCATCTCCACGAGAAGGCTTGGAGCCCCCCCATTTTTCCAGCAGCTTCTCCATCCCCCCCCCCCCCCCAAAATTCCGGCATCGCTCTGGGCTCCACCACCTCCACCAAAATACCTGGGGGCCCTCCACTCGTATTGGGGAGGGGGGTCCCCCATTTCCAGCCACCCATTGGGCCTCTCCTCCTTCCCCCCCCCCACCTCCCCCCCAAACCTTTCCGTTATACGACACCCCCCCAACCCAACCCCTGCTTTCTCTCCCCACAGCTCCACGTTCCACCCCGGCCCCCCAAGTGCCACCCACCCCACCGCGGCAGCCGCCGCTGCGCCTGGACCTGCTGGACACGGCCGTGGTGGCCCGCCACCGCCCCCGGGGACCCGAGAGCCCCCCCAGCAACCGCTACGCCGGCGACTGGAGCATCTGCGGCCACCAGCTGGGGGGTTACGACGAGGTGACAAGCGGCGACGGCGACAGCCGGGCCGCTCGCCGGAGGACCCTGTTCGTGGCCGATTTTGGTCTCGGCGACGATCCCGAAGCGCCCTTCGGCCCCCGGCTCAACCTCAAAGACTTCGACGCCCTCATCCTCGACCTCGAGCGGGAGCTCGCCAAGCAGATCAACGTCTGCCTGTGATGCCAGCACCGGTCCCGGTGACCAGGAAAACACCGGTGACGATGACACCGGTGACGGTGACACCGGTACCGCTGGGAGAGCGACCAAAAAAGCAAGCACTTGCCTCTTGTTGCCTTCGATTTGCACAGCGCCGAGCAGAAGGGACCCCAACGGAGAAGGTGATGCCGTCTTTGG
>NW_018364544.1:4780-7343 GCF_002078875.1 Numida meleagris | reverse complement strand
TTGGTTGGATCCCCCAAAAAACGGATCAGCTGAACCTCAAACTCAATTAAACTGACCCCAAAACCCTGCTCAACACAAAACATGCTCCGTTGGGCGTCAAAAACGGACAAACTGGCCCCGAACCTCAGCTCTGCTGAACCCCAAACCTACCTTGGTTGGACCCCCAAAGTGGCTCAGCTGGACCCCACAACCCTCTCAGCCCACCTCAATCCCACCACCCGCCCTACGGCTTGGGGACGGCAGTGGGGGCGGGGGCTGTCACCCCATAGGGGGGCTGTCACCCCCATCGCATGGGGATGGCGGTGGGGACGTCGTCACCTTGCACGGCCAGCCGTGGCCGCCAGAAGACGTCGGCGTTGCGTAGGAGCTGCGCCCGGTCCCGGTTGACGGCGACGATGACGGCCCCGCGACCGAAGAGCCGCCCATAGGAGAGGCGGAAATCACAGACAGAGCCTATGGGGAAGGCGGAGGGGATGAGGCGTGGGGACAGGGGACGTGGAGGGGTGTCCCCGTGCCATCCCGACCCCTGGGGACCCACCTGCCAGCAGCACCAGGTCGGCGTCGCGTAGGGCGTCACGGCGGTTGTGGCGTAGGAGGAGGGGGCTCTCGGGGGGCAGGAGCCCCCGTGCTGCCCCGCCGAGGTAGCAGGGGATGCCTAGGGCTTCCAGCGCGTCCCTGCGTGCCCCAAAAGCAAACGGATTAGCCCCAAAAAGGGCTGGGTTGGGGCTTAGAACGGGCTCGGTTGGTGGACCAAAAGTTGGCTTGGTTGGACCCAAAAGGTCATGGAACCATCGCCAAAGTGGCTGACTCCAACCCAAACCCATTCATCATTCCCCAAGCCAGCTGTCCCCAAACCGCCCCCTCTGTCCCCAAACCACCCCGTTCGTCCCCAAACTGAATGGTCCATGCCCAAAGATGCTCAGTCGTCCCCAAACCAGCTCCTCCATCCCCAAATAATCTCATCCACCCCCAAACTGGATGACCCCATCCCCAAACTGGACGACCCATCCCCAAACTGGATGACCCATCCCCAAACTGGATGACCCATCCTCCAAGAAGCTCAGGTGTCCCCGGGCCACCTCCTCCATCCCCAAACTGGATGACCCATCTCCCAGAAGGCTCAGTCGTCCCCAAACCAGCTCCTCCATCCCCAAATAATCTCATCCACCCCCAAACTGGATGACCCCATCCCCAAACTGGATGACCCATCCCCAAACTGGATGACCCATTCTCCAAGAAGCTCAGTTGTCCCCACACCAGCTCCTCCATCCCCATATAATCTCATCCACCCCCAAACTGGATGACCCATCCCCAAACTGGATGACCCATCCCCAAACTGGATGACCCATCTTCCAAGAAGCTCAGGTGTCCCCGGGCCACCTCCTTCATTCCTAGACCGCCTCCTCCATTACCAAACCAGCTGATCTGTCCCCAGACTGGCCCACTTGTCCCCAGACCGTATCCTCTTGTCCCCAAGCTCACCGGAGCTCCTCGGCTGGTGTGGGTGGCAGCAGGGCCTGGCTGCCCACCAGCACCAGTGGCTTCGTGGCGCGGCTCACCAGCTCCGCACAGCGCTGCACCTGCCGCCCCAAAAATGGTTCCGTCAGACCCCCAAAACTGGCAGAACTGGCCCCAAATCCCAGCTCTGATGGACACTAAACCTGGCTTGGTTGGATCCCCAAAACCTGCTCCATCATCCCCCCAGAAGTGGCTCAGTTCAGCCCCAAATCAAGCTGAATTGTCCCCAAAACCCGTTCTTTTTGCACCTCAAGTGCAGCTCAACCATCCCCCCAATACTGGCTCGTATCAGTCCCCCAAAACAGCTCAATCATCCCCCAAAACAGCTCAATCATCCCCCAAAATGTGACTCAGCCATCTGCAAGAACTGGCTCAATCATTCCCCAAAAAAATGGCTCCATCATCCCCCAAAACTGGCTCAATCATCCCCCAAAACTGGCTCAATCACCCCCAAAAACTGGCTCAACCATCCCCGAAACGTGGCTCAGTCAACCCCAAAAAACGGCTCAGTCTTCCCCAAACCCAGCTCCACCATCCTCAAATCGAGCCCAGCCGGGCCCCAAACCCAACCAAATCATCCCCAAAACCCCAACGCAGGTGGAGGGACGAAGCCAACCTCATCCTCGGTGGCCAACGGCACCTTCACGGGCAACGGGGTGAGGTCCCGGGACTCCCAGGCGCCCGCAAAGAGGTTACGGACGTAGTTCTGGAGGTACCTGGGAGAAAGGGGACGTTTTGGGGGTGTCACAGCCCTGTGGGGTCACTGGGAGCACCCATGGGTGGGGGTGGGATGGGCGCTCACCACTGCACCAGCTTTCCCCGCAGCCCCCGGGCGCTCTTGGGGCCGCCCACCTCCTTTTCTACCACGTGGAAGGGGTAGAGGACGTCGATGGGGAGCTCCACGAAGACGGGACCTGCGGGGATATGGGGGGGACCCCAAAAACTGAACGTGGTGGGGTGACACCGACGGCACCCAAAGCGGCGCCCCAAAATACCACCAACACCCACAGGGGGGTGAGGTTAACCTAAATCCTCCCAGGGGGTG
>NW_018364544.1:2754-4653 GCF_002078875.1 Numida meleagris | reverse complement strand
CCCCCCGCCCCATACCTCCGCTTCGGGCCGGCAGAGCTTGGCACCGAGCGCGAACCCGCCGCCGACTCCCAGCGTGCCGAAGGCGCCTGCGAACACAACCACCACCACCGGCGTCACCCCTGGGTGCCTGCGTGTCCCCAATGGTGACAGCGTGCTGGGTTGTGGGGGGTGTGGGGGGGGGTCCTCACCGGGGTCCAGCCAGGAGAGGGGACGGCGGGGACGCACGATGTAGGCGGCGGTGCCCACGAAGTCCCCCCCGTCGGCCACCAGGAGGCTGTCGGGGGGCAGCAGCGCGTCCAGGCGGTACAGCAGATCCATGGGGTTCAGGTGCTGCGCCGTTGGGGTCGCTGCCTTCTCCCTGGTGGGGAGAAACCACACCACCCCCCACCAAAGAGGTGAGATCGGGTGCTCCCCCCCCCCTACCCCCCGAAGCGGGGATGGGGTTGTGGCTCTGCCATTGGAAATGGGATGGGAGCCCCCCACCCCCAAATCGGAAAGGGGCTGAGGTTTCCCATCCCCCAAACAAGCTGAGAACCTGAAATGGGGTTCTCCCCAAAAATGGACACAGGAGCCCTGTGCTGGCTGCGGAAGCTGTGTCCCTGTCCCCATCCCAATGCCTGTCCTTGTCTGTGCCCGTCCTTGTCCCCATCCCCATCCCTTTCCCCACACCTGTCACCCTCCCCAGCCTGTCCCCATCCTGATGCCTGTCCTTGTCCCCATCCCCATGCCTGTCCCCATTGTGTCCTCATCCCTGTCACATCCCCACGCCTGTCCCCAGTTCTGTCCCCATCCTTTTGCCAGTCCTTGTCCCTATCCCCACCTCAGTCCCCATCTTCACGCCTGTCACCTTCCCCAAGCCTGTCCTCATGCCACTCCTTGTCCTCATCCCCATCTCAGTCTTCATCCCCAACCCCGTTCCCAAGCCTGTCCCTGTCCTGATGCCTGCCCTTGTCCCCATCCCCATCCCTGTCCCCACACCCATCCCTACCCCGATGCCAATCCCTGTCCCCATTCCCATTTCAGTCCCCATCCCCAAGTCAGTCCCCATCCTCATGCCTGCCCCTAGCCCCATGCCTGCCACCTTCCCAAGCCCATTGCTGTCCCCAGGCCTGTCCCTGTCCCCACCCCCATCTCAGTCTCCACCCCTGTCCTTGTCCCCATGACTGTCACATTCCCCAGGCCCGTCCCTGACCCCAACCTTCTCCACATCCCAGTCCTGGTCCCCATCCCCATGCCTGTCACCTCCCTCAAGCCCATCCCTGTACCCAAACCTGTCTCTATCCCGATGCCTGCCCTTTCCCCCATTCCCACCCCCATCCTGGTCCCCATCCCCATCTCCGTCCCCATTCCCATGCCCACCCCTGTCCCCGTCCCCATCCCCATCCCCCTGGGTGCTCACCGGTTTGCCCTCTCCTTGCGCTGCTCGGCCTCCCGCAGCCCCTGCAGCCACTCCGTGGGGCAGGAGAAGCCCCGCAGCCGCCGTGCCAGCCCCACCACGAAGGAGGCAGCGTCACCTGCGAAGAACGCACAGCTCGCCCCATCCACCACAAAAAAATCACATCCACCGGACCCCAAACCCGGCTGAATTGCGCCCAAAATCCAGTTCTGCTTGACCCCATACCTACTTTGCTTGGAACCCCCCCAAAAATGGCTCCGTTGGGCCCCAAAACAGGCTGAGCTGACCCTAAACCCGGCTCTGTTGGATTCCAAACCTTGTTGTGGTTGGGCCCCAAAAAGTGGCACCAAACCTGACCGAACTGACCCCGAACCCAGTTCTGTTGGATCCCACGCCTGGCTTGGTTGGAAGCCAAAATCTGGCTCAGCTGAGCCCCAAAACTGACTGAACTGTTCCCAAAACCAAGCTCTGCTGGACCCCAAATCTGCCTTGGCTGGACCCCA
>NW_018364544.1:0-1237 GCF_002078875.1 Numida meleagris | reverse complement strand
AAACCCATTCATGGACCCACAGAGCGTTCCACTCAACCGCAACCCCACAAAGGTAGGACACCCCAAAACCCTCCATCCTTTGAGGAAGAGGAAGGCGTTGGCCATGAGATCTACCTCCCCTCATCCCATTGAGACCGGAGATCGCAAATGACTTTGGAGCGAGATTAAATGGGCAGAAATCCCTTCATGGACAGACCCATAGAGTGCTCCACTCAACTGGGATCCCACAAAACTGGGATACCCCCAAAATCCTCCATCCTTTGGGGAAGAGGAAGGTGTCAGCCATGAGATCTACCTCCCCTCGTCCCATTGACACTGGAGATCCCAAATGAGTTTGGGGTGGGATTAAATGGGGAGAAATCCCTTTCATGGAGAGACCCATAGAGTGCTCTACTCAACTGGGAACCCACAGAACTGGGATACCCCCAAACCCTCCATACTTTCAGGAAGTGGAAGGCGTTGGCCATGAGATCTACCTCCCCTCATCCCACTGAGACTGGAGATCCCAAATGAGTTTGGGTTGAGAATAAATACAGAAAAACCCCTTCATGGAGAGACCCATAGAGTGCTCCACTCAACCACAACCTCATAAAGGTGGGACACCCCCAAACCCTCCATCCTTTGGGGAAGAGGAAGGCGTTGGCCATGAGCTCTATGTTGCCTACTGGGTCCCTCATGCCCCATCCGTACCTGAGAGCCTGGAGACGGCATCGGCGGCGAAGACGGCGGTGGCCTCGTGCCGCGTGTCCACCACGCGGATGCCCACCTTCTCGGCGGCCACCAATATGGGCGAGATGTGGCCGCCGGCCAACGCGAAGACGAAGCGGACGCCGTGAGCCTTCAGCACATCGGCCACCAGCTCGCCGCCGTGACGGGGACTTCTGGGTTCCACCTGCGCGGGGAGGAGGGCGAGGGTTGAGAAAACAAAGGGGGATTGAACCGACAAAAAAAAAACCAAACACGGTGTTTTTGGCTCATTTCACCCTACCTTGTGGAAGAGCTGGTAGAGGAGCCCCAAGTGATGGGCCGCTCCGAGCAGTGCCACTGTCACTGTCACCAGGAGCACAGCGCCGGCACAGCCCACGGCGGTGAGCAGATCCATGGTGACGCTGAGGACAGGACACGAGGGGATGGTGACAACCTCAAAGTGTCACCCACCACCACGATGGGGAACCCCTGCGAAATGTGGTGGCACCAAATGGGGACAGGACACGAGGGGATGGTGACAACCCCAAAG
>NW_018364543.1:176025-178019 GCF_002078875.1 Numida meleagris | reverse complement strand
TGCAGACGTAGTTTTCAACCGCCTTCTCGATTGCATCTCGTGTCAGATGCTGAATTTCCTGGCAACAAGCTGGGAAGGGAGAGACAGCAGTGAGCACAAACACAAGAGGAGCCAGGTGTGGCCAGGGAGTCCTAGCAGAGAGCCAAGGAAAGACTCCGTGCCTTTCCAGAAATCTGGCAAGACCTTCCCGAAAATGGGCCTGGAGGAGCCACTGGATTCCAGAGGCACAGCAAAGACGGACTTTGGGTCCTGCCCGATCCCCTTGTTGGCAGCCTTGTGCCCGCTCCAGAACAGCCTGGACATGCAGTCAGACCATGCTCTGAGCCAGCCGGGCCCTGCACTGATCCAGTTGCAGCTGGCCTGGAGAACGGCCCTTCCAGCTGAGAAGCTTGATCTGCAAGTCTCTTGGAAGGGATGACGTCTGGCCTCCAAGCCAAGCCCACACACGGCCCGCGTCAGGCTGGGGCCCACCCGTCAGGGCCGTCAGCGGCATTCCCTGCTCACAGGCACCGGCTGGCTGAATGTGCCTGAGGAGATAGTCCTGCTCCCTGGCTCTGCTGGGACGGCTTTGGGTCAGGAACACTCACCAGAAAGGACTGCTAGCAGCAGGATGAGAGTCCTCTTTCCCTTCTCTTCGGAAGCGCGTTGCCTAAGGGAGAGATCACGGCCCACTGCTGGGACACGGTTTCCTGGGATCCTTTTAGGAGATGGCTGCCACCGGGATCCTCTGCCCAGCATAGATGCAAGGCCGAGGGCCCGGGGACCTTTAAAAAGAGCTGGCCAGTGCCACAGCACCCATGCTACACAACGCAAGTGAAGGGCTCTGCTGTGACACGGGGGCAGATTCTGGGCCGTCCGGCTGGAGAAAGCCTGGGAGCCCACAGCGCTTCTCGCTTCCCCCTCCCTGCATTCTGGGCCCCGCTGCACCCACCCGCCCAGCCGGGCCGGCATTTTGGCAGCTTCAGCACGCTGAAGCCACACAGAACGGCCCGCTCTCCTCCCAGGACACGAGCACCTCTTCCCCACTCACTGGCTCTGCAGTCCTCGCCGGACCACGCTGCCGCGCACCTCTGCAGGGTCAATAAGTAGCACGGCAGGTTCTGACCTGGTCACGATAGCTCACAGCTGTGAAGGCCGAGTGACGCCTGCTGTGACCTCAGAGGGTGTGCCCAGGAGGGAGAGATCCCGTGGGTTTGCCCCCGGCCCAAGCCTGACATTCCTTCCCAGAGACAGCTGCGCAGAAACACCTCCGAGCCCGCAGGGGAGCTCCTTGGGCCGCCCTGGCAAGGATGGCTGTGCCATTGCACACCTCCTCCCGTCCCGGGCGCTGATGGGCTGCGTGCTTCTGGCAGGAGCTGTCAAAGTCCTGGCAGGAACGCAGCACGGGGAGAATTTACGGAGCTGAACACGGAATTCAACCAGCGAGTTGTATTTTTGCACTCAGATGTTACCGGCTGCTGAGCTGAGGGACAGTGATGCTTCAGCACACACTGCGGCTCCACAGGCGTCAGCTTAGAGGCGGTGCCAGTTGTGTTGCTCCTCTTCCCCCCTGCACAGGCACCCCTCCAAACCTGATGTGCCCGCACTGCAGACAGCTCCTAGGACCTGGGCTCCTCCCTCAGCCTCTTGAGCTGCAGGCAGCACTCCTCCTCGGGGAGCCCGGGACACCGTCTGCCTCTTCAGTTTTGTGGCAAGGGCACACTGCTGGCTCACGTACGAGGAACAGGACGCCCAAGTGAGCAAGTAGCCAGCACAGAAGGGCTCTCAGGTCACTGTCCATAGTGAAGGGAACTAATAAACCTGAAATTGCAACTGCGGCTACAGTTGTGTCGAATCGATCTGCAACAGCAACACAGCAGAGGAAGAATTTGAGAAAGGGAAGAAAGGAATCCCGCTTCTTTGAATGCCGGTTTTGTCACGGAACAAAGGCAGGTCAAGGCACCTGCACAGGAGATCCAGTTTTTAGCTCTGAAATGGCAAGATGAACGTCTTCA
>NW_018364543.1:172527-175880 GCF_002078875.1 Numida meleagris | reverse complement strand
GGATAAAAGAACAGCCTTGGCTCTACCGGTGAGTGACAAGGAAACACAGGCTTTCTTAGGAGCTGCTCAACTGATGGGCTCTGGCACCCCACGTACCCCACGTTGGAGGACCGTGACTGTGGTGTGGATCAATTCCCAGCCAACCCCAAACTTGGCTGGGACTCACTGCTCCTCCTGGATGCATCAGAGTCCATGGGGACCAATGGCATTCATTCCAGCGTACACAGAGAGCGGGCTCATCTCGCGAGACCTCTCTCCGTTATTTTTCAATGATCTTGGGGATCTGGAGAGGTCCCGGTTGGCTGGAAGCTGGCAAACGTCGCTCCAGTTTTCAAGAAGGGCAAGAAAGAAGAGCCTGGTAATGACAGGCCGGTCAATCTCCCTTCAGCACCTGGAAAAGGAATGGAGAAAAGCAGGCTGGGAGTTACTGAAAAACACCTGAAGGACACTGTGGTTATCGGTCACAGCCAATGCAGCTTCATGGGGGGAAGGTCCTGTATAGCTCTAACTTTGTTTGTATAACTTTGTTTCCTTTTATGACAAGGTCAGCCATCTCACTGAGCAAGGGAAGCCAGCTGATGCTATGTTTGTGGATGTAAGGAAAGCTTTGGATGCCATTTCTCATCCTATCCTTCTGGACAAAACGTCCAGCACACAGCTAGACAAAAACATAGTGCAGTGGGTGGCAGTTGGTGATGGATTGGGCTCAAAGGGTTATCTATCGTCAGTTCCAGCCGGCTGGCGGCTGTCGCTGGCGGGGCTCCCCAGCGCTCCGTTTTAGGGCCAGTTCTCTTGCACGGTTTCATAAACGCCTTGGATGTAGGACCAGAAGGTGTTTTGAGCAAGGTTGCTGTCAGTACTGAACTGGGAGGAGCTGTCGGCTCCACCCAGGGTGGAGAGGCCTTGCAGAAAGATCCAGACCAATTAGAGAGCCGGGCCGTCACCAACCACAGAGTTGAACAAGAGCAAGTGCCACATTCTACACCTGCGAAAGGCCAACCCTGGCTGTACGTACAGACAGGAGTTGAACGTCTCGTAATTTGACAGGAACCTCCCCAGCCTAAGCCAGGAAAGGATCGGTGCTGGGGATGCGCAGAACGGGCTCTTGACTTTGAGAAACTGCCCGTGGAGACAAGCCGGTCTTGAGGAAGCCCCTAGTCAAGAAGAAGTTAAGCCCATTGTGTCCTTTCAGCCCGCTGCCAGCCATCCCAACAGTGTCTGAAGCCCACAAACAGCAGGGCCAGGCAGGAACCAAAGGCCAAGAAGACCTGGGCCAAACAAATGGAACGAGACACGTCAAGTTCCAAGAAGATGAACCAGGAGCGGGGAAAGCCCACGAGGGTGGAGCACTGAAGACGTGGAAAGGAAAGGCCTTGCACCCTCGGCTCGTCAGGAGGCAGACGACATCTCTCATCAGAGGTAGACGGTCGTCAGGGGTTGAGTCCAGCCTGTCCAAGGCTGGAGCATCCCGGCTGCCGCTGCTGGCATGCGACTCTGTCAAACTGCACAGGCTGAGGGCTAAGCAGGTCAGGCCAGCGCGGGCAGCACCTCAGGAGATGGCAGCATCAACGTCTCACCGGGAGCGCAGCCCGCCCAAGGAGTCCTCCACCTACAGATCTGGTTGGCTGCCCCCGATACACAAAGGAACAGAGTCCTCCAAGCGTCAGCCTCCAAAGCCCAAACCACCACAATGAAGGCGGGCAACGCCCTACCCACGCTGATCAGGACGTGGGGTGCCCGCGACAGACTGAGGCCGCAAAATCCCATCTGCGTCTGTCCTGAGTGCCAGCTCCCTGTAGAAAAGCAGAGGTAGAGGGACAGCGGGCACTTGTGGGCGTTGAAGATAGAACAGAAAAAGAGCAGAAGCTGCAGAAGAAGATAAACGGCACGAGAAAGGAGCACCGAGGACAGAGAACACCTCCAGGAGACAAAAACAAGAGCCAAGTGAGCCACGCGATCGCCGCATGAGAACGACCCTGAGTGGAGGAAGAGCGCGTGGCTAGGAACCACGCACGACTCTGATGGATAAGCGCCTGTGTGCACGGTTAAGGAGAAGACCAGGGGTGACTGTGCGGAATGATTGGTGGTCATGGAAAGGGGGGTGGGAAAGTTACAAGGGAGAACTTGGAAAAGTATACGAGGGGAATTTGAACCCGCAATAAACAATTTGGATTGTTCACATCTGAGTCCGTGCCTTCAGACGCTGCAAATGGCGCCCACTGTGTGGGGCAAAAACAAGCCTTGCTTGGTTATCACTTCCAGTATCTCTTACAACAATATCAAACTCTTATCAACCACACAGCTTGTTATGTCAATGGGTGTAGTGATCAGAAAGACCAACACGATGGAAAAGACATTACAAAAGAGGTGGAAGGACCGGCACAACAGCAAGGTGCTACAAAGGAAGGGAAGTAGATCGCTCACCCGTATCAGAAGATTCTGGGTTCACAGGGAAAAGCCTCCACCAAGGAGGGATCTCCAGAAAGAGATCCTTCCTCGGGGGCACTCAGCCCTTCCATGAGGCCTAAGAAGGTGCAGCCAGGCCCCAGCCCTTCCTGTCACGCAGTGAATTGCCTCCACCTGTGCTCCCAGGGCTGACTGGGTCTTTCCTGCAGGTGCTCAATCCGTGGTTCAGGCCCTGACTCAGCAGTTCCCATACCAGGGGGTGGCACTGATGGATGACAGCAGTAACTGGAGGCAAAAAAAGGCACTGTGAGGTGGCCACACTCTGTACCATTGCAGCACAGGCAGATTAGCACTGCAGGTTCAGCTCGAGCCATCTGTAATCAGATGGCTTTTGCTAAATATGGATCCCAGTGCTTGGAAGTCCCTGCACCCATTGCTCTCAGGGCAGTCTTTTACAGCACATTGCACCATTCCGTTTGCCCAAATAATGTGCAATAGGAGATGGCAAATAGCCACTCAGTGCCCCGCTCTTTGGCCCAGGGAGCTGTGAGGTTGTTTTGGAAATGAGTCCATTGTCCTTTGTACCAGAGGGGCTTTCTCCACTTGGCTTGCATACTTGCAGCACATGTTGCACATTTACAGGAATTTGCATTACTTTCCCTTTCCCTTCCTTTCCTTTCCTTTCCTTTCCTTTCCTTTCCTTTCCTTTCCTTTCCTTTCCTTTCCTTTCCTTTCCTTTCCTTTCCTTTCCGTTTCCATTCTTTCTTTCTTTCTCTCCTTCTTTCCTTCTCTCATTCCTTCCTTTCTTTTTTCCCCCTTTCCTTCTTTCAGCCTAGATCTCACTGTGTTGTCTAGATCCCCGTGCTGGTTTTCCCATCTCTCCGTGTTCTGCCCAGATCCCACTGTTTCACTGCATCTTGCTGCGGATCTCCCACCCCACAGCCCCA
>NW_018364543.1:140218-172414 GCF_002078875.1 Numida meleagris | reverse complement strand
GGCCCACTCGGGCTTCAGGCCGGGCGTGCAGGCTGCGTTGCCATGGCGACAGCGCGCCCTCGCTCGTTGCACGCGCGTGAAGCCGCCGCCGCGGCGACAGCGCATGCGCGACAGCGTCTCCACAGCAACAGCGCCTCAGCGCGCGTGCAGCCGCCCGTTGCTCTAGCGGCGCGCTGTGACGTCATCATTCTGCGCCCCGAGGAGTAGGCGGCCATGTGGAAGTGGTGCCGTGCCCCGCGCTGCTCCGGCGTCGCTGGGCTCCGATCGCCGCCTCAGCTTCTCCAAGTGAGTGTTCGGGGCGGGGCACCGGGGAGGGGGTCGGGGTTAAAGGGGTGGGTGGGTGGCGATTAGGGTTAGGGTTAGTGTGTTAGTGTTAGTGTGTACCTGTAACTGATTAGAGAAAATCTTCAACTTTTGTATACTCTGACATACTGATTTTGAATGATCACTAAAATTTGTACAACGCGTGCTTTTAGAGTGCTCACAGCCATGCCTTTGGACTAATAGAAAATCAGTGGTTCCACATCTTCATTGAGTTGCATGTCGGATAGAATTGATATTAGTGGGCAAGCGTGCTAGAACATCCCCAGGGGCATGACTTTCCTTAGCTGGCTGACATCCTAACTTGGTGAGTGTGGCTAAAGCTGAGCGGTGCTGTTTCAGGGTATGTTTGGATCTGAGAGACAGGATGTCTCAGGAGCAGAGACAAGCAAACAATGCACTCAGAGCTGCACAGAGGGTCATGAGTTCCAGTCAACATACACACACTCACACACACACAGGCATCCATTCTAGATAATCCCGTAAGCAGGAATCAGAAACTCCCCAAGTTAGCGCGTTATTACTTCTTGACCCTTGAAAGGTGGCAAACCACCAGAAAGGAGAGAGAAGAAACACGTCAGCGGTGGATGCGATAGGCAGTGCCAGCAGGGCGTCCCCTGCTTCAAAGTGCACTCTTCCTCTCTCACCCACCACAGACTCTCTCCTGCTTTGATTCTTCTCAGGGTCTGCAGGGCTTTTTCCATTTGTACACTGCATCCGCGTGGCCAGTGCGTTATACAGAGCCCAAGTGGAACACCTGTTCACAAAGCAAAATAAACTACCAAGCTTAGCTCTCTCTACGAAACAAAATATTTGCAGCTATAGACACAACTATCAGTTCCCTTAAAACTATCAGAATACTTCGTTCTATCCCAAGATCATTCTATAGTGAGGGGCATTTGGGCCCCTGATATAGGTGCCAATTGAAGAGACCAGTGAACTAAGAATCTGTTGGGCAATATTCCAGAATCCTATATCAGAATCACATGTGGAATAAGATAAGTAAGATAGCGTGCACCTTTGTCTGGAGTGATGCGTGGTCATATTTTTAAAATCCTCATTAGTGGGATGAAGGACAGTTAATCATTCTATGGTCCAGGGTCATCCCTTTGCCTGGGATTCCTTTCCAGGTTTTGCCTTCACAAATTAAGAAGAGGCTAATTGATAGGCTGATAACATCATAACCCAGAGTTACTGATAATGAGGTGGTACAATGACACTAAAAGAGCTATTCCCATAAATTCTAGCACTGGTAACATCAAATCCTGTTAATTCACATTTTATCTACTACTAAAATAGAAGCAGCACACAGTAACCTAAATTATGCCTAATAATTCTAATTCTTGAGGCTGCATTGCTAGCACAGGAAAATCACCTACTTCGCCATACCATTACTAGGGTTGTTATTATAATGCCATCCAGTGGGTAGTGCAGCTGTTTTTCATCATTCACTATAGTATCTATAATACAACAAATTACAAAACAAAACCAATAAGTAAGAAACACACAATCCCAGTTATTTTCTGCCTTGAGATGAGGCCGAATGTATCGCGCTGGAACCCATGTAGGGCCAGTCCCTGTAGAAACACAAGCATATCCACTACCCCAAGGTTAGGGACCTTCCCCATGACCTGTGGCCATATTCCGAACGTTAACCATCGGCAGTTCCTTGAGCACTGGGGAGACCCCAAAATGACGATCCACTCGAGTTGTATCTGTAAGATTACTATCCAAAAAATTCAGCACCAGCAAAGCCTTACATAATCTTTCTTGTGGCGTGTCTCCCGTATTCCCCCTTTTTTTAAAAATTAAGAATACATTTCAGTGTTTGATAAGCACGCTCAATGATATCAGCCATGTGGTTGCCTACAATTAAAGGACCAGGCAGCATAGTGTGAGATTGAATATGCATAGTAAAATAAGGAATACGGTGAGAGACATACTGCAAAACTCACTTGAGCTGTGCAAACAAAGCAGGGTTGTTAACTTCCTTAAGAAAAGATCCTTCCATCTGCCGAATGACACCTGTAACAAACAAAGAGTTAGTAATTATATTAAGCTTTTGCTCTGCAAAAATTTGAAAAGCTTGAGCTACCGCAGCTAGTTCTACAACTTGAGATGACCCATCGATAATATGCACGTCTGACTGTCATCGGGTAGCAGTCACACGCCAGAGAACCACTGCTCAGTGTGTCTTGCCGGAGCCATCTGTAAATACAGTAACAGCATTGGATATTGGAGCATGTGAAAGTAAAGCATTTGTAGTACGGGACAGATCACTCAAATTATGCAGTAACTGATGTTTGGGGTGGGGGGGGGGTGAGTGGAGATTTGTCCAGTATAGTCAGTCATAGCAGTTTGAAAATCGAATGAATGCACAAGCATCCAATCTAAATCTTTTTTAGTAGCGGGTATGTAGATGCAATCAGGGTCAAGAGCTCGTAAAATTTGTAGATGATGTCGACCTCCCTGTATTAACATTGCAAACATCTCCAGTCGTGATGTAATGACATAGTAATAACACAGCTGTCACTGACTGCAACCAAAAGATGATACGTAAAGGCAGACTGAATCCCATCATCTTTCACTGAGCTCCTTAGCTCCTTCACTGCCTCATAAGGCAGGCACTCCCACCGGGGGGGCTGATTTGCACGATACATCACAGGAAAGGCTGGCAGCGTATCAGTATTACCCCGTGATATTACTTCTTTTCTGCACTGTTCTAAAGCACTGTAGTACGCTGTAGAAGGGACAACATTTTTCCTTCCCATCCCCTTCAGATTGTCGTCAGGAGGGAAAAAAATCCAGTTCGTCCTCCGGATCTACTGGACTAGGATGAAAAAGATCCTCTTGTTGCAGTCCATCCTCGTCTTTAACAAAATTACATGTGGGCAGCAGAAGCGGAACGGCAAGCGGCATGGGGGAGGCTTGGAGAGGGGGGGCGGCAGCGTCACGGCGAGCGGCGGTGGGGGGGGTTGCGGAGGGAGGCCGCGGGGCAGGGAGAATCCGGAGCGGACTGCGGCCGCGGGTGCTGCGGGCGCCTCGCAGCAGCGGCGGCAGCGTTCTCCGAGGGCCGCACTTTTCCTTCTCCCCGACTGGGGGAGGGGTTGGAGTCGCGGATCGGGTCCGGGCAGAAGCTGCTTTCCTCATTGATGGGCTGTGGCAAATAGTCGGACGGATTCGTCCTTCCCTGTCGAACGTGCTTGAGCGCTTCTGAGATTTAGCGCCAAACAGTTTTTAGCGCCCACCTGTTTTTTAGGCCCCTTTCTGGTATTGGAAGGCTGCTATAAGGCCTCCTTGGAGTCTTCTCTTCTCCAGGCTGAAGAGCCCCAAATCTCACAGCTTGTCCTCGTGGGGGAGGTGCTCCAGCCTTCTAATTATCTTCGTGGCCCTCCTCTGCATCTGCTCCAGCAGCTCCACGTCCTTCTTGTGTTGGGGCCCCAGAACTGGACACAGTACTACTGGTGGGGTCTCATGAGAGCGGAATAGAGGGGCAGGATCACCTCCCTCGCCCTGCTGGTCACGCTTCTCTTGATGCAAGCCAGGATACTGTTGGCCTTCTGGGCTGCAAGAGCACATTGCTGGCTCATGTTGAATCCTTCTCCACAGGGCTGCTCTCAAGCCATTCTCCCCTCAACCCATATCTATATTTGGGATTACCCCAACCCAGTTACAGGACCTTGCACTTGTCCTTGTTGAACTTCCTGAGATTTGCATGGGCCCACCTCTCCAGCCTGTCCAGGTCCCTCCGGATAGCATCCCTTCCCTCCAGCATGTCGACTCCATCACTCAACTTGGTGTCATCTGCAAACTTGCTGATGATGCACTCAATCCCACTGTCCACATCACCGACAAAAATGTTAAATAGCACCAGTCCCAGCATCGATCCCTGAGTAACGCTGCTCATCACCAGTCTCCGCTTGGACATTGAGCTGTTGACCGCAATGTCCATGTATGTGAAAGTACAGCTCAGACTGAAGAGAGAGATCTAGCTCTCCCCATGGCACGTGGCTCCATTTCCTCAGCTAAATAGCTCTGGATTATGCCCTGAACAAAAGGAGCAGGGAGAAGGTTCAGTTGTCCTCCATGTGGGCATCTGCTTTCACTTCACAGGGCCAAAGAGATTTCTCAGCAGGCTCCAAGAGGGTGTCCCCACATGTCACCCTGACTCCCAGAATTACTGTGTTAGAGCTTGCCAATATCTGCAGATCTCTTGGACCAACTCTGGCTCCTGAGATGTCACCGGCTCTTTGCATCCCAGCAACTCTCTGCTACTCTGCATCTCCATTATTTACCATGAGAGCTTAAACCAGAGCGCTTGGCACACACCTGAGCAGAGGCAGGATGAGTGCACACGTGTGGTGTGTATGGAAGGAGCTGAGAGCCCTTCCACCCCATAATTACAGACCCAGAATGAGATACCTTGATTGACACAGCTGAGTCATTTCCTTCTGCTTGGGCACCTGTGACCCCTGCCTGTCACTGCTCAGGTGTCCTGTCTGTGCTGGGAGAAAGGAAGGTGACTCTCACACCTAACTCTGTCTCTGACAGCAGAAATGACACTGCTGGGAAGGAGAGTCTCAACACAGCAGAGGAAGGGAATATCAGGGACTCCTTTGGTGTTTTTCCAAGAATCTTCCTGGGGAGCAGTGGAGACATCTCCAGGGAGCATGGAGGGACACAGAAAGGGAGCCCTTGGGCTGTGCCTCTGCTGCTGAGCTGGGCCGGGCTCCTGGGATGCAGGGGGCTCATCCAGCTACTGGTACAGGAGCAGCTCCTCTTCACAGTGCAGCAGGGCTGGGTGCACTGCCTGCAGGTGGCAGCGAGGAGAAAGAAGGGAGAGAGAGATGATACACTGTGTAGAGGAGGAGAAGGCTGAGAGTTCACTGGAGGAGCAGCGCTCACGGACCTTAACACAGTAAGTCTCTGGCTGGCTGGACAATGTTCATGTGCATGCTGGAAAGGCTTTCTAGACCAGGGACATCCGTGTTTCTTTATTGTGGAGTAGGACCTGCTCCAGATGAGTTCTTCCCTGCTGCAGCCCAGAGCACAGCCCGGAGGGCTCCATGTCCCAGGATGGCTGCAGGCTGTGCAGCAGAGTGCCCAGGGCTGTCCAGCAGAGCAGGGTCCCTGGTCCCTTGGGGCTGTGTGCTGGGGCAGGGACTCTGCCACCAGCCAGGCTCAGCGCTCAGCCTGCTTGGGGAGCTGCCCAGGGCGCTGTGAGGAGACGTGTGTGGGGGAGGAGCACAGCAGCCAGCACAGCAGGGGCCTTCTGCTGCCAGAGCTGCTGCATGGGGCACAAGGGCTTACAGCTTCACAGCACAGCAGGGCACTTCCATAGGGGACTTCTCAAAAGGAGAGACAAGGTGGGGGGTTCCTATTCAGTACTGGCTTTCCTGAGCCTCTGCTTTCAGTTTTCTCCTCTTTGGCTCAGTGGGAATAGAAATAGAGGTTGTAATTTCAGAGAAGAGACTGAGACTGCCTATGCCATCTCACTGGAAGTTAAAAGGGTCCACAACAAGTTCCTTTACTGCCCCTCAGCCCAGAGAAAACACTATCACTCCGGGTCCAGTGTCACCCAGGTCTGTGTGACTTGATCCTGTGTGCATCAAGACCCCCCTGGGCAGAGCTCAGCATCCATTTCCCCTCTTAATCTTTGTGCCTCAAGAAAATGCTACGTGTGGAGCTGAGAATGAGCAGGGCTTCCTGTCAGGACACCCCATTCCCAGGGTATTCAACTATTTTATTGTGGTGTCTGCTAGGCTGCAGGCTGCCCTGCACAATTGCACACATCTCCCATAGCATCTCTATGTAAACCAGCAGCCCCATGGAGAGGACATCTCAGTCTCAGCTCTCAGTCTTTTCATGGGAGCATCAGAGTGTGACCATCCGCAGGTGCCAGGACACGGCAGCTGTGACCTTGACTGAAGAACAGACCAGCTGGCCTCACTGCACTAAGGGATAGTGCCATTGCCTCTCTGGAGCCAAAAGATCTCACTTGGCATGCATTACAAATGCCAGGAGTTTCTTCTTGGTCTTAAAACCAATCCACATGTCTAGTGGGGCAAGGAGGGAACAAGAAAGAAAGCAGAACCCTGCAGTACCAGTCAGTGAAAGTTGGGAAATACCGTTTTGTATCTCAGGTCTTTTAACCAGAGCTCTCCCTGAAATTCTATTTTCTGATCGCTGTTGTACAGGACTGACTCCTGAAGACTCCACTGCAGAGAACCCTGTGCCCAGTGGCACTCTCATCCAGCAGCAACCAGAGCTCAAGCAAATATCCTGCAGAAAGGGGAGTGGCAGTGTGGGAGGTTTCAGCAAGATACAGAGTAGGTCTGGCTTGCTGAAGTCAACCCTAATATCGTAATGCTTTTTTTCTGCTTTAAAAGGCACTCATGGCCAGCAGAACCAAATGCCCAACAGCAGCTCCATCAGCGAGTTCCTCCTCCTGGCATTTGCAGACATGCGGCAGCTGCAGCTCCTGCTCTTCTGGCTCCTCCTGGGCATCTACCTGGCTGCCCTACTGGGCAACGGCCTCATCAGCACAGCTGTAGCCTGCGACCACCGCCTGCACACCCCCATGGACTTCTTCCTCCTCAACCTCACCCTCCTTGACCTGGGCTGCATCTCCACCACTCTCCCCAAAGCCATGGCCAGTGCTCTCTGGGACACCAGGGACATCTCCTATGCTGGATGTGTTGCACAGTGCTTTTTCTTTGTCTTCTTGATGTCAGCAGAACTTTATCTGCTCACTGCAGTGTCCTATGACCGCTACGTTGCCACCTGCAAGCCCCTGCACTACGGGATCCTCCTGGGCAGCAGAGCTTGTGCCACCATGGCAGCAGCTGCCTGGGGCACTGGGGTCCTCCATGCTCTGTTGAACACCATCAATACATTTTCACTGCCACTCTGCCAAGGCAATGTGGTGGACCAATTCTTCTGTGAAATCCCACAGATCCTCAGGCTCTCCTGTTCACACTCCTATCTCAGAGAAATTTGGGCTGTTGTGGCAGCTATCTGTTTAGCCTTTGGGTGTTTTGTTTCCATTCTTTTCTCCTACGTGCAGATTTTCATGACTGTGCTGAGCATGCCTTCTGAGCAGGGCCGGCAGAAAGCCCTGCTCAGAAGGGCTCGCCTGGTCAGCCTCCCTCACCTGGCTGTGCTCTCCCTGCTTATCAGCACTGGCACATTTGCTTACCTGAAGCCCTCTTTGATCTCCTCCCCATCCCTGGACCCGGTCGTGGCAGTTCTGTACTCAGTGGTGCCTCCAGCAGTGAACCCACTCATCTACAGCATGAGGAACCAGGAGCTGAAGGATGTATTGAGGAAAATGATGTCAAGGACATGTTTCAGCAGCAGTGAAATGTTCATCTCTCTGCATAAATGATTCACAGTCTTTCCCATAACAGGCCTATTTCATGTTTTTTATGTTTATATATTTATACTTATATATTCATTTTCTCTTTGCTGTTTGTATATATATATATATTACGTCTGTATATAATTATTGTTGGTTCTTATCATGTTCCTAAGCACGTGTTTGGATCCCCTCAGCTTCTGCTGAGGCATCCTCCTGCTCTCTTTCTCCTGGAGGCCATATAAAACATGGGTCTGTACTGACTCTCACAGCCTGCGTGTTCTCTCTCTGTATCTGGAGCCCCACGGCCCGGTCGTGACCGTGGGCAGAATTAGCCCTCTGCTGGATCCTCTGCAGAGCTGCAGCCTCTGTGAGCCCATGGGAGAACGGAGCAGGCAGGGGAGATCTTGGGGCCCTGTAGACCATCCGATGCCCATGAAGCACTGAGCAGGAAGATATTACTGGAAAGGTAACAGCCATGTACTTCTGAAACACACTCAAACGTGTGTTTCGAGAGGAGAAATTATTTTCTGTGCATGGTGCCACGTAGATTTCTCCCACAAATCAAGCATACCTCCTTCTGCTCAAGCAAGTTGTTTTTATACATGTAGTGCTACATACATACTCAGCCTTGTAAACACAGAAGAAACACCTCCTACCTGCAGACTCACAAGGAGCAAGTAGGATACTCCATCCCCTTCTGGTTGCTTTCCTGGCCATCTCTGCTTGCACGGGTTGTATGGGGGTCTCACACAACCCTTGGTGTTCATTTGGGGAGTGCTCCTCTTACTCATTTGGCCCTTATTTGATCACGAGTCACGTAAGGACACTGTTGTTCCCATTTTGCACTAATGGTTTCTCAGTTCTGAGGCCAAAGAGGAAATATACCCTGGACTGGTCAAATTTCTGCTGTCATGTAATATTCCTCTTCAAGAAACCTTGACAATTATCCAAGCACCAGCCTTGAAATAATCTTACAGTGATTAAAATGACAATACCTGTGATCTTTCCCATACCAAGTATGAGCACCTCAGAGCAGAAATCCAGACCGTTTCCTTTTGCATGAACCAAAAAGAGACACTGCCCAAGGAAACCTGTACAAAACACCAGCTCCAGACCTCATGCCAGTGGTTCCCTGGAGCAGCCTTTAACCACAGACTGCTGAGGGTTGTTGGTTGCAGTAGGACCACTCCATGCTCTGGCTGGGCTCAGTGCCTGCACCGGCGAATGGGCAGCCCAGCCCGGTCCCTATCCCAGCCCAGAGCCCAGCAGAGCCCAGAGCAGGGCTGTGCCTGCAAACCTGTATGGGACACAATGGGGCTGGACAGGGGCTGGCTGGTGGGGGAGGCTGCTGGAGCAGAAGGGCAATGGGGAGCTGGGCAGTGAGGGCTATCAGTGCCTCAGTGCTGCACATCTGGGAACTCCATTATCCAAGACAGTCAGTATGGCTTCACCAAGGGAAGGTCATGCTTGACCTATCAGGTGGCCTTCTGAGGTGAAGTGACAGCATCAGTGGACAAAGGGAAGGCAACTGGTGTTATCCGCCTGGACTTCTGCAAGGCCTTTGATGTGGTTTCCCACCACATCCTTAAGTCTAAATTGAAGAGATACAGATTTGAAGGGTGAACTGTTTGGTGGATAAGGAATTGCTTGGGAGGTCACAGCCAGAGGCTTGTGGTCAATGGCTCTATGTCCAGGGGGAAGCCAGTAACAAGTGGTGTCCCCCAGGGGTTCATCTTTGGTCCAGAACTCTTGAACATCTCAATCAATGATATAGGTGATGGGATTGAGTGCACTCTCATCAAGTTTGCTGATGACACTGAGCTGAGCAGTGCAGTTGATGTGGCAGAAAGAAGGGGTGCCATCCAGCAGAACCTTGATAAGACCCACTTGAAAGGTGGGTCCTTGTGAACCTAATGAGGTTCAAGCAAAATGCAAGGTTTTGCTCTTGGGTAGAGGCAATCCCAGATGTCTATACAGACTGGGAGAAGAAATCCTTGAGAGTAGTTCTGCAGAGAAAGACTTAGGGGTCCTGGTTGATGAAAAACTGAACATGAGCCAGCAGTATGTGTTTGCAGCCTGGAAGGCCAATGGTGTCTTGAAATCCATCAGAAGGAGGTGGCGGCAGGGAGAGGGAGGTAGTTGTCCCCTCTATTCTACCCTCATGAGACCCCAGCTGGAGTACTGCATGCAAACGTGGGGCCCCCAAAACAGGAAAGATGTGAAGTTTTTGGAGAGGGTCCAGAGGAGGGCCATGAGGATGATCCAAGGGCTGAAGCACCTCTCCTGTGCAGACAGGCTGAAGGAACTGTTCAGCCTTGGGACCTTCCCCTGGTGAAGCTATGCTGGCTGTCTCAGTTCACCTCCTTACCTTGGATGTGCCCTAATGTCTTCTGGGAGGATGCGCTTCATGATCTTCCCAGGCACAGAGGTTGTGCTCACTGGCCTGTAGTTCCCCAGTTCTTCCTTTCACACTTTCTTGAAAATGGGAATGATGTTTCCTTTTTCTCCAATCACTGGGGACCTTCTCTGACAGCCACAACTTTTCAAATATGATGAGATTGCCTTGGCAACCATATCTGCCAGTTCCTTCAGAACCCTGGCATGCATAACTTCAAGCCCTGCAGACCTGTACACATTCAGCCTCATGAGGTAGTCTTAGACTTGCTCTTCTCTTACCTTGGAAGGGATTATGCAACCACAGCCCCCAAATGGAGGTTCAGGGACTTGAGAGGTATGGGAAGACTGACTACCAGTGAAGACCAAGGCAAAGAACTCGTTGACTACTGCAGCCTTCTCCCTGTCTTGGAAGACAGTTCTCCCTATTCATTTAGCAGAGAGGGTGCTCTCTCTTTGGCCTGCCTCGTCCACCCAATGGATCTCAAGTATTCCTTCTTGGTTTTTATTTTTTTCACATCCCTCAACAAGTTCAGTTTCATCTGTGCCTTGGCTTTCTTGATCTCATCTCTGCATGTCCAGACAGCATCTCTGTATTCTTCCCAGGTAACCCATCCTTGCTTCAGCTGCTTATACTTTTCCTTTTTACCCCTCCATTTGACCAGCAGGTCCTTGCTCAGTCATGCCAATTTCCTGCCTCCTCTTGTTTGATTTTTTATGCTTGGGGATGGAGAGCTCTTGAGCTGTCAGAAAGGTCTCCTTAAAGAGCTGCCAGGTCCATACACATGCATCTCCACAGTGCAAGTTCTTGCCACCCACAGACTGACATGCAGCTAGTAACACAGCTTCTCACACCCACCTACCAATGCCCAGACAAACTCCAAGAAGCAAAAGACTGGGCAACTCCTCCTAGAGGTCTCAAGGTCAGGCATCCTTGAGGATAAGGGGCTGACCTCCCTTGAAGCTCAGAGGCAGACAGGTTGACATGCCAGCCTAGAGGACAGTCTAGAGGCCTTGAGGCCAAGAGGGAGGCCAAGAATACTACGGGCAAAGTGGACTACCCATCTAGAGCCTGGCCTAGAGGCCTAAAGACCAACAGGGAAGCCAAGAGACTGGCCAAGAGTCCTAGATGTTTTGAGAGCCAAAGAAAATCAGGATGCCAAGATGTTTAGTGACACAGTGAGATCCAGGGGTCTCAAAGCTTGAGGTTGATCTAGAGACCTAGTGTTGTATTAGGCGGACCCGGGGACTCAGGATGTGACGCATGAGGACCTCCCCTTGCTCTGTGATGGACACCTTCCGTGCCCTTAAGGGGTGGAGACGAAGCGAGAGGTATACTTAAGGAGCTCTCACATTGTAATAAACGCCATTTGCTGCATCCCCATATTGGTGTCTGTGTTGCAATTGTCCTAGTGAGGGGAGATCGCTAGTCCCCAGCGGAAAGCGGTTCATTAATGGGGACATCAGACCTAGAGATCTGAGGGAGGCCTAGAGGCCAAGAAGTCCTGGTGGAGGCATAGAGACCTACAGTTCAAGAGGCCAAAAGGGAGGTCTAGAGCCTAAGAGGACTAGAGGCATTTATGGTTGTTTGAAGGCACAGAGTTCTTGATGCCTAGGGGTAGGCCTAGAGGCCTAGATACCTAGAGACTGGCCAAGATACACTGAGGTTTTGAGCCCAAGAAAAATAGAAGGAGTCCATGAGGTAGGCCAAGAGTAGTTGAGCCTTTGAGGCCCAAAGGAGGGCCTAGAGGTGTTGAGGGAGGCCTAGCTAATGGGAGGTACAGGATGTCTAGAGGCTATCCTGGAGGCCTAGAGCTCTAGAGAGATAACTACAGGCCTAGAGAGTGGGCAGTTGGCTTAGAGGCTTTAAGATTTGAAGGCCCAAAGGGAAGCCAAGAGCCTGGCCAAGAGGCGTAGAGACTTAGAGGCCTTGAGGTCTAAATTGAGGGCTGGAGGCCTAGGGGCCAAGAGAGAGGTCTAGGCACCTACAAACTATGTGGCCTACAGTCTTAGAGGATTGCCTAGAGGCATTGAGAATTGAAGGGCTGAAGGGATGCCAAGTGGCATCCTAGAGGCCTTGAGGCCTAGAGGGAAGTCTAGAGGCATTCAGGAACAAAGGTACGCCAAAAGATCAGTAGTCTTAGAAGCCAACTGGAGGCCTTGATTCCTAGCATCCCACTGGGCTGCAAGAGCTCCAGGCCTCCCTCTCAGGCCTCTTGCACTCCAGGCCTCACTATTTGGCACCAAGGCCTCTCTGCTTCGTTCTTGGCCTCTAGACTTCAAAGGCCTCTATGTCCCCCCTCTGGGCCTCAAGATCTCTAGTCCTCTAGGCCACTCAGCTGCCCTCTTGTCCTTCCTCTGGGCCATGTGGACTCTGAGATGATAGGAATCAAAGCCTCCATGGGCCTCTAAGACTATAGGCCTCAAGGCCTACCTTTGTGTTTGAACACCTCTTGGCCTCCATGCCTCCTTTTAGGCCGCAGGGCCCCTAGGCAGGTGAGCCAGCCTCTAGGCTTCCTGCCATCCCTTCAGTCCTCAAGAACTCTTGGCCTCTAAGACTATAGACTACTAGGCTACCTTTGTGCCCGAAAACCTATAGGTCTCTAAGTCTCCCTTTGGCCTTCAAAGTCTCTTAGCGAGCCTCTACACTGGCATGCCAGCCTGCCAACTTCTTGGGTTCTAGGTTAGTCAGACTCTGAACATCAAGGCCTACCAGCCACTATGCCTCAAGCCCTATAGATCGACAGTCACCTTTGTTACAGTTTTATTGACATTAATTAGTATCTTTCAGACCTACAGCTTCAAACAAAGAAGATAGTTTGTAGCTTGCACGGCTCCTGGTTCCTCTAAAATGTTCCCTCCTCAAGACTGTCTGCGAGATGCTTCAGTCTTTGCAGAGTGAGTTGTGCTGAGGTGTTCCCTTCACTGGTTTAGATGTTGTTTTGGATGGTCACATGCAGCACAGGAGGTTTCATGCTCTGTAAACATCTGCTCTCTTCCTATCAGCAATAGGCTCTGAGGACGTAGGATCACAAGGTAATCCAGGCTGGAAGGGAACTTGCGAAATGTCTGCAGTCCAGCCTGTCAGAAACAGAGCCAGGTTGGGTTGTTCAAGGCTTGATCCTGTTGGATTGTGAAAGCCTCCATGAGTGGAGACCACAGAGCTTGATGGGTGACAGAATTCCAATTCTTGTCGTAGCTCAAGGTGAAGAAGTTGTTTTCCTTCAGTGCAGGCTGAACCTCTCCTCTTCTACCTTCCATATGTGCTACTTTATCTTCTAGTATGGGCCATGGGGAAGGGCCTGGCTCTGTGCTCTCCACCACCTCCTCATAGGTGCCGGCATGCTGCAGTGAGATCCCCTTCAGCCTTCCTTTCTCCAGGCTGGACAAGACCAGCTACTCCAGCCTCTCGTCACAGATGAAGAGCTCCAGCTCTGACCATCCTAAGTGCACCTTCCCACACCTCCTCTGGTTTGCTGACATCTTTCCTGTGTTGGGGACTTGAAGTCTGGAGGCAGTATCCTGGATAATGTCTTCCCTCCATCATCTGGACTGTTCATATGAAAAGATGGAGAGTTACATTTTGTACAGTCTGATAACAATAGGACAAGGGGGAATGGTTATTATGTACATTCCTAAGAGTCCTAACATAAGTTTCTGAAGCACTGGAAGAGGTAGTCAAGAGAAGGCAAGGATGTCCCATCCCTGGAGAAATTCAAGAGAAGGTCAAATGAGGCATTAAGCATCTACCGGGTGGTAGTCCTGCCATTGGCAAAGAGGTTGGAACTGGAACTGAATGGACTTAAAGGATCCTTCCAAACCATGACATTCAATGATTTTATGATCCTTGTAGGTTCTTTCCAACTTGGGATCCCATACATCCAGTTTGCTTAAGTATTCTCTCCACTGCCTCAGCTGAATCACTGTCCTGCACAGGGGAAGCCAGCCCCTCCCTGCCCTTGTCTGTGTATCCTTTTTGTTATGGACCACGAGCAGAGGTTTCCAGAAGTAGCCTTTGCACCTCTGGGAGGCAAAGGCGCTCTGGTAGGAGCAACCATATTTCTGAAATCAGACTCTGTCCAATGAACAATTGATGATGGTGAGTAATTCAGCTGACTTTGGAGAACTATCTGCATTGATGACCCTGTTGTCTTTCAGGAGCTGTTGGCCCTGGCGCCCCAGGGACATGTCCAGGGAGAGCAGTGGGGAAGGGAAAAACACATCCTCTACTGCTGAGCTGGGCTGGGCTAGGCTCTGGGGATAGAGAGTGCATATAAACAGGCAGCACTGCAAAGAGACAGCTCTGCCAGGAGCAGCACCTGTGCCCCACATGGCAGGGCTGGGGGCACGGCCTGCAGGTGACAAGGAATGAGGAGGCATTAAAGGCTTCCTGAGCTGGGAAGACCACTTAGTGCTCATTGTGGGAGAACTCTTCTGTGTGCTGTACATAGTAAGTCTCTGGCTCAGGACAAAGGAGATGAAATGCCTGGAAGGATCTCCTGAAGGTAGAATTCTCCGATGTTTACAGCATCTGTCCAGTGTGCTCCCATCACTTTTCCAGTGTAGTGGAGGAGATCATTCCCCAGGTCAGTGCTTCCCTGCTGCGGCACCAGAGCACAGCCCTGAGTGCTCTGTGTCCCAGGACGGCTGCAGGCTGTGCGGCTGGGGGTGCAGCCGAGTGCCCAGGGCTGTCCTGAAGAGCAGGTCCCTGCTGTGCCCAAGGGGCTGTGTGCTGGGGCAGGAACAATGCCGCCTGCCAGGCTCAGCACTCAGCCTGCCCGGGGAGCTGCCCAGGGCACTGCAGGGAGATGTGTGGGGGAAGGAGCTCCTGGCAGGTCTGGGGCCTTCTGCTGCCAGAGGGGCTGGGGGATAACAGATACGCTGTTCCCCAGGGCACTGTTAGGGAGACTTTGCAAGACTAGAGACAAGGCAGTGGTTACTCACATCAGGTGTGCTATTTTGATCCTCTGCTTTTACTTTCCTCTTTCTTGGTTCATTTGGAATAGAAACAGATGCTGTGGTTTCCAAGCACAAGCTGAGAATCCTAAACTGTCAGAGTGAGAGTTACAAGGACTCACAGCATGTTCCTCAGACACATGGCAGCTGCATCTCCTGCTCTTCTGGCTCTTCCTGGACATCTACCTGGCTGCCCTCCTGGGCAACAGCCTCATCAGCACAGCCGTAGCCTGCAACCACCGCCTGCACACCCCCATGGACTTCTTCCTCCTCAACCTCACCCTCCTCAACCTGGGCTGCATCTTCACCACTCTCCCCAGAGCCACGGCCAATGCCCTCTGGGACACCAGGGACATCTCCTATGCTGGATGCGTTGCACAGTGCTTTCTGTTTGTCTTTCTCATATCAGCAGAATATTCCATTCTCACCATGATGTCCTATGACCGCTACGTTGCCATCTGCAAGCCCCTGCACTATGGGACCCTCCTGGGCAGCAGAGCTTGTGCCACCATGGCAGCAGCTGCCTGGGGCACTGGGGTCCTCCACACTCTGTTGAACACCGTCAATGCATTTTCACTACCACTCTGCCAAGGCAATGGTGTGAGCCACTTCTAATGTGAAATTGCCCAGAGTCTTAAGCTGTCCTGCTCTGACTCCTACCTTGCGGAAACGTGGGCTACTGCGGTTGGTTCTTCTTTAGCATTTTGTTGTTTTCTGTTCATTCTTTTCACATACGTGCAGATCTTCAGGGCTGTGCTGAGGATGCCCTCTGAGCAGGGACGGCACAAAGCCTTTTCCACGTGCCTCCCTCACCTGGCCATGCTCTTCTTGCTTGTCACTGCTTTTTTTGCTTACTTGAAGCCTTTCTCCATCTCCTCCCCATCCCTGAACCTGGTGGTGTCATTTCTCTACTCAGTGGTGCCTCCAACAGTGAACCCCTTCATCTACAGCATGAGGAACCAGCAGCTCAAAGGTGCTCTTGGGAAATGGTTTTCACAGATGTTTCCTAATTGTGATAAATATCCTGTTTTTCTGGACAAATGATTTCTTCCTACTTAAACTATGGAAGATCCTTTCCATCTCTGATTATCATTACTGCTATTCTTACCTTTATTTCCATTAGCATTTATTATGTTAGAGAGATGTTTTCATTCATTCTACTTTTACTGAGGAATGAAACTGCTCTGTTGACACTTGAGGCTGTGTATCAAAAACTACATCACATCCCTTAGTATCTGCTTAATTAAATAGAATCTCTACAATGCACCATTGTACATCTCCAAAGGGCTGTTGCTCCATAGACTTGGGAGAGAAAATGGTCATTGCTGTTCTGTGAGCTATGAGAGACTGAGGGTAGGATTTACGAGTTACCTGTTGGTGCCTGGTTACAATGCTGATAGGTCACCAAAGTTCATCCCTATTGCTGTTCCATATATGACGGGGCAAAGGAAAGCGTCCAGGAGAAGGATGTTGAGCTTTCAGAGAGCACAGGGTTCTCCATGGGCATCGTGTAGCCAGGGTGGGCAGTGACGGGAGCCCCAAAAAGTGAAAGACTGCCCAAAGTGGTGTCACAGGTAAGGACAGTGACAAAGTAAGACATCCATAGACAAACAAGGACTCTGCAGTTCCTTTGGGATTCAGTGGGAGGCCAGCATGCAAAAGGAAGGGAAGGTGGAGAGGGATTCATGTGACCCTCTAGGAAGGACTTCCAGCTGCATCCAGAAAACAGGATGGAAACCTCTGGTGTTCCTGGGAATGTCCCCTAGTCTTCCTGAGCACCTGCCACTGCCATCAAACACAGTGAGTGAGATTAGCAGCAATGATCCCAACCCAGCTGGCTCTGCTTCCCACATTGTGCAGCACAGGTTGTGTGGGATCACCTCATGGGCACCACAGCCTGCTCCATCTGCTACTAACGTTACCAGCTCAAGGCCCTGTGCAGAGCATGTGGAGCAGGCCAGGAAGAGCTGGAGAGATCAGAGAAGGGATGGGGATGGATCAGAGGGGAGCTGAACTTCTCTGGAATTTACATCAAATACTGGAGTTCATCAAATCCAAGTCAGGGACTATGATCTTGGTACACTAACGCACGCTGATGATGCAGAACTAGATATACTTGATGTCCAGGTGCTCCACAGGGCCTGGAAGTGTCTGAAGAAGGACTGGTGCTCTGCGCTGCCCATCTCTTTGTGTCACTGTCCATTCTGAAGGATAGCACACAAAGAAAGCCTGGGAGCCTGGGTCAGGACTTCCAGTGACGGAATCATGACCCATCAGCCATGTCAGCTTGCTACTGTCCTTCTGTCCCAGTCCCCAGCACATCCTTGAGACAATCTCCCTTGCCTGTGTGCTAGTCTATACCTTAGTAGTCATCCCTAGACAACGGTCTCCCATATGGTTCCACCTAGAGGACGGTACTAAAGCTGAAACCAAGGGAAGAGTGAGCCTTCACCCGCGACCTCTCCATTATGAACACTTTTGCGAGCCCCTCAGAAGAACAGAATAGGCTGAGAGCATCCTGATGCACTTTACACATACACAGAGGCTCCCAGCGCAGTACTGCTTTGTTTTTTGTTTTCATAAATTCTACCATTTTTCTTCATAGTTTCCCCCTCCCAAAAAATAGGAAAAAAATTCCTCTGTGCCTACGTGCAGCCAGTCCTCAGCAGATGATTTGTTCATGTTTTTATGAAGGAACTGGAACACCTACTTGCAGACTTCAGTGGAGAAGTTTGCAGTGAGGAAAAATGTTGCAAGTCCCAGGTGGCTCACGGGGCAAATGAAGAGGAAGGGAATGTGAGGACTAAGGCTCTCCACATAGTGATTTGTCTGCACCTCCTTAGGAGACAGCTTGGGAAAATATAAAATGCAGAAAGCTTCTATCATTTCTTTGGTGAACAGAAAAGTAATTAAAAATACCCTTAAAAACTCCTTTGGGGCCACATGCTGCTTGAAATCTTCCTCTTTGACTACAACCTTGAAACCTCCCGAATTATCTGAACAAGTCTTGAAAACATGAGGAAAATGGCTCGCTAGATCTTTCTTCACTGTAATGGGCCCCATGGTGTATTTGGTGCTGAGTCCATGAACTTCAGATACCGAAGAGGAGTCTGAGGTAACCACACAACGAAGGTAAAGCCAACAGGAAATCTGAAGTGTCCTGGAGCATTGTCTGTCCCCTGTGGACCAACCTTCCCATGCACTTGTTTGGGCAGATAATTGGAGGCCATGATTACAGGAAGGCAAAGGCCCTGTGCAGGTTGTTTTGATGCTGAGTAAAGCCCTTGGTTTGTTTGATGAAACAGAAAGGCCAAGCCGTAGCTTCAGCTCCTGGGATGGGAGCTCCTTTCCCTCACATATGGCCCAGGGCTTTTCCACTGCCACTGAAATGTGGAATAGTTAGGTCCTCTGAAGGAGAACGGTATGATACCTGCTGTCCTCCCTACAGGGCTGCAAGGAGGCAGGGAGGCCCCAGTGTCATGACAACAACATAAACCCTCCTGAGCCTCAGTAACAGACACAACCACCACAGCCCAGGGGACAAAGACCTTGTTCTCTTGAGACGTTCCTGCATTGTCAATGCTGTTGTTCATCTCCACCGGAGGAGGTCCTATGCTGCCTTACATCTGCCCCTTTTCACCCTGCCTGCTATGGACACCTCCCTCGCCTTCCCAACACAAACTCACGCTGGCATTGCCTTACTTTAACTGATGCCTTTCCACTATCACTTGTTCTCTGAGACACAGTGGCATGGGCTGATGACAGATTTCTGCTAGGTAACCTCTGTCACCACAGCACTACACTTGGAGTGACATTTCCCTTCTCCCATGACCACTCTCCACCTTCCAAGCTATGCTTTGTCCCAGTTTTTCTCTTTCCTCTTATTTCCCATCACTAAGTAATTCTAGAATCATAGAGTTGTTTGGTTTGGAAGAGACCTTAAAGATCAGCTAGTTTCCACCCTCCTGACATGGGCAGGGATCCCTTCCACAATTCTAGGTGTCTCAAAGACACATACAGCCCGGCCATGATCACTCTGAGTGTTGGGGCAACCACAGCTTCTCTGGGTAGCATTTTCCAGAGCCTCACCACTATCACAGGAAAGAATTTCTTCTGAATATGTCACCTAAGTCTATGTATGCACTTCCAGGTGAAACCTGTCATCCCTTCTCCTGTCACTACACTCCCTGATAAAGAGAACGGGCTTCCTCAGACATGGACAAAGCTGAGGTACTCAATAAGAGCTTTGCATTGGTCTTCACTGGTGGTCAGGCTCCCCATGTCTGCCAGGACCCTGCATCTCTAGAGGAGGGTGAGAGGAGCGGATTCCATCCCACTGTAACAGTGGAACAAGTCCAAGACCTCCTCATGAAACTGAATGCATATAAGTCTATGGGGACAGATGATATGCATCCCAGGGATCCGACAGAGATGGCTGATGTGGTTGCTGAGCCTCTCTCCATCAGATTTGAAAAATCATGGCTGTCTGATGAAATCCCCGGTGACTGCAAAAAGAGAAACATGACTTCCATTTTCAATAAAAGGGAGCAAGGATGACCTGAGGAACTATGGGCCGGTGAGCCTCACCTCTGTGCCTGGGAAGATCATGGAGCAGATCCTCTCGGTTACCATGCTAAGGCACATACGAGATGAAGAGGAGATCCAAGACAGCCAGCATGGCTTCACCAAGGGCAGATCTTGCCTGACCAAACTGGCGGCCTTCTATGATGAAGTGATGGCACTGGTGGATTGATGTCATCTTCCTGGACTTGTGCAAAGCCTTTGATGTGGTCCCTCACCACATCCTTCTCTCTAAATTGGAGAGGTATGGATTTGAAGGATGGACTGTTTGATGGATTAAGAACTGGTTGGCTTTTCACATCCAAAGGGTTGTGATCATAGAATCATAGAATTAGCTAGGTTGGAAAAGACTTAGGAGATCATCCAGTCTAACCATCCACCTACCACCAATAACCCCACTAAACCATGTCCCTCAACACTGTATCTAAATGTTTCTTGAACACCTCCAGGGACAGTGACTCATCCACCTCCGTGGGCAGCCCATTTCAGCACCTGACCACTCTTTCAGAAAAGTAGTATTTCCTAATGTCCAGCCTAAATCTCCCCTGGTGCAACTTGAGGCCATTCCCCCTCATCCTGTCACTAGTTAACATGAGAGAAGAGGCCGACCCTCAGGTCATTACAACCTCCCTTCAGGTAGTTACACAGAGCGATAAGGTCTCCCCTGAGCCTCCTCTTCTCCAGACTGAACAATCCCAGCTCCCTCAGCTGCTCCTCATGAGCCCTGTGCTCCAGACCCCCCACAGCTTCGTCGCCCTCCTCGGAACATGCTCCAGGGCCTCAATGTCTTTCTTGCAGTGAGGGATCCAAAACTGGACACAGTACTCGAGGTGGGGCCTCACCAGGGCTGAGTACAGAGGGAGAATGACTTCCCTGCTCCTACTGGCAACACTATTTCTGATACATAGATCAACTCTTCTATGTCTGGGTGGAGGCCGGCCACAAGTGGTGTCCCTCAGAGGTCAGTCCTGGGACCAGGGATCTTCAACATCTTTATCAACGACATAGATGATGGCATTGAATGCACCCTCAGCAAGTTTGCAGATGACACCAAGCTGATCAGCTGTCAACGGTTTACGGGCGTTTGGCCCGGTTCCGTGACGAAGGGGACGGGGGATCCACGGGTCCACGCCCCGGGAAAAGGGAAAAGGGGAAAAGGGTAAGGAGATAGCCCTGAGAGCAAAGAACAGCGGCAACAATCTGAGGAGAAACAAACTAATTTACTAAATAAGATATCGGAATGCAAAACAACACACTATGATACAATATAATTACAATTTAAGCTGATAAATCCAATACAGAGAGAGAGAATGTCCCAAAATCAAGGTAGGCCTTACTCTACTACCGACGATAAGACGGCTGGAGAGCAAGGTGCTGCCAAGACGAGAGACGGCAGAAAAGCGACTTGTAGCAACCCCATCACAGAGGGATCTTCTGACAGGCCAGGCAAAACCGACAGCTGCTTAACATTGTCTGTGTCTACAGCAGCTATTCCAAAGGGCCATCGATACCCTTTGGGATCCTTGAAATGTCCCCTCCTGAGGTAATCAATACCGAGTATACTCAGAGCCCCTGGACCAGTCACAATAGGATGTTTTTGCCAGTCTTTACCAGTGAGGCTTATTTCGGCCTCCAACACAGTCAACTCTTGGGAACCCCTAGTCACCCCTGAAATGTAAACTAGTCTGTCCCTTGGTGACTCGAGGGCATTAGAGTGCACTGTGCACCAGTGTCCACCAGTGCCTCATACTGCTGTGGTTCTGATGTGCCAGGCCATCGAATCCACACAGTCCAATACACTCTATTATCCCTTTCCCCCCCCCGACTGGGGGCAGGGCCCCTCTACTTGTTACCTCCCTTGTTCTTCTGAACAGGGCCCTTATGGCTTTCGCCACGTCCTGCAGCAACAGGAGCGGAGGATTTCGCCTTGGTGCATTCACCTGGGTGCCGTGTAAAGTCTTTTCTCAAGACTCAAAGTTCAGTCATTTTCAGAGGACGAGTAGTAAGGGTTTCAACGTCTCTTTCAGTTGTTGTTGCCCTGGTGGGCGTTGGTGACCGGGATCTTGTTGAGGGCCCCTCTCCTGGACTTTGGGGCAGCTCCCCTGGACCTTCTCGCTTTGCTGTCTCCTGTTCTGGAGGAAGCGACATTCGTTTCACCTTCCGTCCTTTTACAGGGGCAACTGAAATCAGTTGTGGTGCCTCCTGTGGTTGATCAGGCTGGTTGTTTTCCATGCTCTGTCTCTCACGCTCGGCTTGGACCAACTTTTCTGGTAACGCGTGACATAGTCTTACTGTTGTCACTTGCTTGAGCAGGAGGATGTTTTCTTCTTCTAATAGCTGAGATGTTGGATGATGCAAGCTGGGAGGACAAGTTGCTCAGCTTCTCCTGTAGGGTGTCTTGACAATCCTGATTGTCATCAGGTTTATCATCATGAGGCAAAGAAGTCAGTTCCTCTATTATATCATCGTGATCACTCTCAAGTCTATCCAGTCTTCCAGTTACCTTTACAAAGGCAACTTGCAGAGGGGTTAAATGTAGCTCAAAGTCATGGAGCCTGGAAATCAGTTCACATATAGGGGGTCTTCTTTCCCATCTGCCATACATGGCTGCTAATGTACCGGCGTACTTTTCTGGAACAAGGTCTTGTGATCTCTAAGTTTTTATACTGCGAGCTTTTATCTTTTCCCTCCAGCTGGAAAATGGTAACAAAGGAGCAAAGTACCGTGGGGAATGTAGTAGTCCTTCTCTTCTGAGAACCAGGTACATTCATTACATGATGTTATGATGTGGAATACCAATAACCAAAAATCACAAAACCATGACACCGGCGCAGTCGATACATTGCAGGGAAGGGAAGCAATCTAGAGGGACCTGGACAGGCTGGAGAAGTGGGCCCATGTGAACTTAATGAGGATCAACAAGGCCAAGTGCAAGGTGCTGCACTTGAGCCAAGGCAATCCCAGGTATTGATACAGACGGGGAAGAATGCCTTGAGAGCAGCCCTGCGGAGAAAGACTTAGGGGTCCTGGTGGACGAGAAGCTGGACATGACCCAGCAGGGTGCACTGGCAGCCCAGAAGGCCAACTATAATCAGGGCAGCATCAAAAACGGGGTGGCCAGCAGGGAGAGGGAGGTGATTGTCCCCATCTACTTGGGGGCCTGCGGCCCCCAGCACAAGAAAGACATGGAGCTCATGGAACGAGTTCAGAGGAGGGCCCCCAAGATGATCAGAGGGCTGGCACACCTCTCCTGTCAAGAAAGGTCAAGGGAACTGGGCTTGTTCAGCTTGCAGAAGAGAACGCTCCAGGGAAACCTCCTTGTGGCCTTCCAGTACTTGACAGGAGCATATAAACAGGAGGGGGAATGACTGTTTACATGAGTTGATAGTGATAGGACAAGGGGGAATGGTTTTAAACTAAGTCAGGGGAGGTTTAGGTCAGATTTTAGGAGGAAGTTTTCCACTCAGAGGGTGGTGACGCACTGGAACAGGTTGCCCAAGGACGTTGTGGTTGCCCCATCCCTGGAGGCATTCAAGGCAAGGCTGGATGTGGCTCTGGGCAGCCTGGTCTACTGGTTGGTGATCCTCACGGCAAGGGGGTTGAAACTAGATCATCTTTGAGGTCCTTTTCTACCCAGGCCATTCTATGATCAAGAGTCCATCACCACCCTTCATACTGGTTCCCTTTAGGTACTGAGAGGCTGCTATGAAGTGTCCCCAGAGCCTTCTCTTTTCCAGGCTGAACAACACCAGCTCTCAGTCTTTCTCCATAGGAGAGGTGCTCCAGCCCTCTGAGCATTCTCATGGTCTCCTCTGGACTCACTCAAACAGTTCCATGTCCTTCTTCTGTTGGGGGTCCCTGAGCTGAATGCACTACTGTAGATGGGCTCTCACTAGAGCAGAGAACGTCGTGAGAAGCATCTCCTTTGACCTGCAAGCTACGCTTCATTCAGCGTAGCCATTATACTGTTGATTCTTCTGGGCTGCAAGAACACACTGCCGGTTCATGTCGAGTTTTTCATCAACCGACAACTTCAAGTCCTCCTCTTCAGGGCTGCTCCCAATCTATTCTCCACCCAGCCTGTATTTGTACTAAGGATCGCCCCAACCTAAGTATATGACCTTGCACTTGATCTTATTTCACTTCATGAGGTTTTCACAGACCCATCCCTGTCACCAAAGGTGTTAAATAGTGTATGGCCCAGTACAGGCCCCTGAGGCACACCATCAGACTCCAACTGCCTCCATGGAGCCACTGACCACAGCAATCTGAATGTGACCATCCAACCAATTCCTTATCCACTGAGTGATCCACCACCAAACCCACATCTCTCCAATTCTGAGACCAGGGTGTCATGAGGGACAGTGTCAAATACTTTGCCCCAGTCCAGGTAGATGGAAAACACCCTTATCCCAGAATCCTCCCTTCAGGCAGAAGGGAAGGGGGAACAGGCTGCCCAGCAGGCACATGGAGGCCCGGACCTTGGGTGCAGGGAGGGAACCAGGAAAGCCAAAGCACAGCCGGGGTTGGAACCAGCCAGAGATGGGGACGGAAATCCAAAGGGATTCTCCAAATACGCTTTCAGCAGAAGGAAGACAGCTAGGGGAAACACGATCCCTATCCCCAGTGGGACAGTGGATGCGGTGGAAAGGATAATAAAAATATGGAAGATCCTCAGATGCAAGCCTCCTCTCTGAAATGGTGTAGCAATCAGAAAGATCAACACAATGGAAAAAGGCATTACAAAAGAGTTGGAATGACAGAAGGACCAGCATGAGAGACGCTGGGAGAGAGGCGGGCCTAAAAACAAAACAGGGGCAATGATCTGAGGAGAAACAAACTAATTTACTAATTAAGATACCAGAATGCGAAATAACACAATAAAATACAAAACAATATAATCAGAATAGAACCTAATAAATCAAATAAAATGAGAGTGTCTGTAGCGACCAGAAGAACCAACACAATGGAAAAGGCATTACAAAAAAGGTAAACCAGCACTAAAGCAAGGTGCTACAAAGGAAGGGAAGTAAATCGCTCACCCATATCAGAAGATTCGGGGTTCACAGGGAAAACCTTCCATAAAGGAGGGATCTCCAGAAAGAGATCCTTCCTCAGTGGCAGTCAGACCTGCCATAAGGCCTAGCAGGAGCCAGGCTCCAGCCCTTCAGGTCACACAGTGAATTGCCTTCACCTGTGCTCCCAGGGCTGACTGGGTCTTTCCTCCAACTGCTCAATCAGTGGCTCAGGCCTTGACTCAGCTGTTCCCATACACCAGCCTACCCTTGGTGTCTCACAGCTGCTCTGAGCTCCTGATCAAACCATTCAAGAAGACAAGTACAGCCAGTGTGTAGCATGCTTAGGAAGAGTGAGGGGGTTGAGTGTCACACATGCCTTCCCCCAGAAGCAGCACCAACAACAAACCCTCCCTCCACCTCTCCCTGTCCTCCATTCACCCATTATCTTTTGTTTTAAGGAAATACTGTGAGACCACAAGGAAAACAAAAGCTCTGGGACAACTCAGCTACTTTATTCTCCCCCTTCCCTTCCACCTGCAGGTGATTTTCAGTAAACCTCCAAGAGTGGCATTCTGGTTCTCCTGACCCTTGTATCTGATTCATCAGCGGGTTCAGAAATGACTGAGAGGAACACATGCACACAGACACACAGAACATGCCTGCACTGCTGCTTTTCCTCAGGAAATGGGTTCAAAAAGCTGCTTGCAGGAAGAGCAGAAGAGAAAACTGGGCACACTGAGAGAGTTTCTTTGGTTAGCAAGGAAGTTTGGGCTCTGGATGAAGCTCTGCCCACAGTGCAGGCATTTCTAAGGTCTCTGCCCTGAGTGGATCCTCAGGAACTCGATCAGGTTGGAGCAGTGCTTGAAGCTCTTCCTGCACTCGGGACATTTGGAGCACATCTTCCACGAGGGCCATCTCCTGCGAGTGAGGAGCCCTGCATTCTGCACAATGCCCTTCTCACACTCAAAGCAATTCTGAGGTTTCCTGTCACATGGACGCATTGGTGCAGGCATTTGCAGGGCTTCTCCCCACTGTAGACATCCTTGTACCTCACCAGGTTCAGGCCATGGCTGTAGCTCTTTTTGTAGGCTGCACAGTTGTAGGGTTCCGCACGTGGATCCACTGGAGTGCCATCAGCTGCCAGCTCTGGACATACCTCTTCCTGCACTCAAGGCACTCAGAGGGCCTCCCCCTGTGTCTGTTCACTGGGGTCTACTAAGAGCTGAGCTCCAGTTGAAACTCTTCCCACACACCCTGCAGACACATTTTCTTCCTCCCCGGTGACTTCTCTGTCCAGTGGAGGTTTCCTTTGGGTCCTCACCTGCAAATGGGTTTCTCTGAAAGCAAGATGACTTCCCCAGGCATCTCCATGTGCACAGGCATGGCAGAAATATACCACTGGGCAGAGGGTTTCCAGTGGCTGTGCCACGTCCTGCTCTGGACTCTCCTTTGCACATCCACACAACACACTGTCTCCAGCTGAAAGAGAACAATGTATGTTATCCCCATGCCAGGGAGGGACGTGGAGCAGCATTTAATTTACCTCCAGAGCTCCTCCTCAGCTCAGGGGACATACAATGTTCATCACTGCAGAAAGCCACAGGTGCTGAGTAGGCTGGGGCTCAGCTGAAGCTCTTCCCACACTGCAGGCTCTGTCTCCTGGGTGGCTGTGTGGGTAGGTCACAAGGCAGGAACTGCTTTTGAAGGTTCTCACAAACTTGGGGCATTGCTACGGTTGGCCTCCTCTGTGGATGTGCTTGTGGGAGCTGAGGTTAGAACGGCTTTTGAAGCCCATCTCACACTCTGGGCACCTGCGGGGTCTCTCTCCTGTGCAGATGTGCTGGTGGACAGTGAGATCAGAACTGCTTTTGAAGCTCTTCTCACATCCAGGGCAGTTAAAGGATCTCTCCTGTGTGGATGCGCTGGTGGTTGGTGAGGTCTTCAAACTCTCTAAACATTCATGCTCTGTAGGCACTGAGGACAGCTGTATGGTGTCTCTCCTATGTGGGTGCGCTGGTGGCGAACGAGGTCAGAATTGTTTTTGAAACTCTTCCCACACTCAGGGCACATAAATGGTCTCTCTCCGGTGTGGTTGCGCTGATGGTAGGTGAGGCTAGAACTGCTTGTGAAGCCCTTCCCACACTCAGGGCACTTGTAGGGTTTCTCTCCTGTGTGGATGAGCTGGTGGTAGGTGAGGCCAGAATTGCTTCTGAAGGCCTTCCCACATTCAGGGCACTTGTAGGGTCTCTCTCCTGTGTGGATGCGCTGGTGGTAAGTGAGGCCAGAAACGCCTCTGAAGGCCTTCCCACAATCAGGGCACATATAGGGTCTCTCTCCTGTGTGGGTGCGTAGGTGGTAGGCGAGGGTAGAACTGCTTTTAAAGCTCAGTGGGCACTGAGAACACCTGTATGGTCTCTCTCCTGTGTGCATGCGCTGGTGGCGGACGAGGACAGAATTCTTTATGAAGCTCATCCCACACTCAGGACACTTAAATGGTCTCTCTCCTGCATGGATGCTCTGCTGGTACGTAAGAGTGGATCCCTCTTTGAAGCGCTCTGCAAAATGAGGGCACTTGCACAGGAAATCCAGGAATAGCACACACTACCCAAAATACTGCCTGATATTGACAGACACGGCTTTGGCCAGATCCAACCTCCTCTTTTTCCCCCCACCTCACCTGGGCTGAGCTCTCCTGCCATCTCCGTGGGGCTGCACACATCTGGGATCCAGGGCTCTTCCCCTCCTTCAAGCAGGGAAATCACCATGGGTTTGGGGACGGTAAGTGGAGCTTAATTGATAGAAAGAGTGGAGATGAGAGCATTTCCATGACTGTGGCGGAGCTGCTTGTCCACACACTCCACTATGTGTCCCTCCCCACTGTGAAATAACAACTGGGGCCTGAATGACACTGGCCAGCACATGCTGCCTTCCTTTGGAGCCCAGAGCGCCTTCTACATCTCTAAGAATTATGCACGGACACGTTCCGTAACATTCACTTCACTTTTCTTGTTGCTGTTGAGGTAGTCAAGAAGTAACTGCACTGCACTTATTCTATGCCCTGCTTGCAGAGGCTCATTCTGCACAGCCAGAGGTGCCCTAATAAGAAGGAAAGGCAGCAAAGCCCTCACCCAGCGAGGCCACGGACTGGTACGTCTCCAGCATCACGTCCCGGTAGAGCGCTCGCTGTGCAGGGTCCAGCAGCGCCCACTCCTCCCTGCTGAAATACACGGCCACCTCGGCAAAGCTCACGGGCTCCTGCAAACAAAGACCTCCTTGCTGGGAACAGCCAAGGCCCAGGGAAGCGGCTCACAGAGGAGAGAAACTCCAGTGCCAGCCGCTTCTCTCTCCCAGCACACAGATGCTGGCTGGGGGCACCTCACTCTCCCCCTGCAGTCACATCCCACGCCCTCTCCCAGATACTTACCCATACCCCTACCTGAGACAGATGTGCTGAGGCCATTTGCTGCTCTCCTGCAGGCTGGGAGGATCACAGGTGAAAGGCAAAAGTTGAACTGGAGCCTGCTGGGACAAGAGAAATGGCAGGAGAGGTGTGAGGAAATGCAGCAACCCCTGTCCAACCCCTGCCCTCCCCAGCCCACCTGCAGGGCACTGCCTGGGGGTAAAAGCCAGCTGGGACTCAGGCCAGCAGCATTGCTCTGACCATGCTTCCTCCATAGCAAAGCCAGTGTGCTGCTGGGCTCCAGCCCTCTGCCCTTCTTTCTTGCTCCCACCTCCCTCCTTCGGCCTGGCCTGCACGCAACACCTTGCACAGGAAGACAATGAGCAACAGCACTGCTAACACTCTGCCTACAACAGATTAACCATCGCAAAGCTGTCTGGGACCCAGGCCTGAATGAACTGAGAGCAGACAGTCACTTCAACAGCTGAGAGGCAATAGAGCCTGCACCTACAGAGAGACAAGGTCTGGCAATGAGACACTCATCTTACCCCACAAACAGGGAGCGGCCAAGCACCCACCACGCTCTCCTGCACTACCCTGTGCTGCACCACACCAACTCCCCTCTAGTACGGGTGCTTCTCCAGGTTACCCCTGCACAGAGATCCCTTGGTGCTTGGCATCAAGACACCTTGCCGATATGGATCCTTGGTACCAACTGCTGGTTTGCTTTCAGCTTTGTTAACTTGGATTGCATTACATCTGAGCGTGATTGCGTGCATGGGATCCCAACAACATAGACCAGTGACCGGCAAAATGGAAGCAAATCGCAAACTGCTGCTGTTAGCGTGTGCCTTGTATCCAAAAAAACAAGCATTTATTTGTGAGAGCACCACCACCAAAGCCCAAGGCATCTGTTCTGACGCTGAACAAAATATGTTATTCAGAACTGCATTCTGAAGAAGCCCCTGATACTGTGCCTGTGTCCATTTGAAAAGGATGCGTTTCTACGAGAACCCGGTGTGGTTTTACATTTGCAGATAGCATTACTGCAGATACTCTCATCCAAAATCCGGGAAGAAAACTCTCTAACTCCAGTGTGGTGTTAGAAAGCGGCATTCCTTCATTCCTCATGATGCGCACTGGGCGACTTGACAAGGATGCGCACCCTCTCACAGTTCAGGTTCTACATCTACACAGTCAAGATGTACGTAAGCAGTGCACTGGCACACATATTCATTCTTTTTCAAGGTCTCATAGATACGTGCTCATGTCCCTTTGGGGATGCTCAGTGGTATCGGGGGTGGTCGAGTGCCCACCTACTTCTTCCCCTTTTTTCACCGTCAGCTTCATCACTGAAACCTTGAAGCCACTGCCATCCACTTTTCCCCAGTTTGGAAGATTTCCATGGCTTACTAGGCAACAGTGAGCCACTTTCTCAAAACAACGTATGTGGAACCCAAAGAAAATCTCCTTGCACATTTTGAAGCAGATGATACAAGTATCCTATTATGTCCCCAGTGCAAAATTATTGAGGAAAAACAAGACTGTTCACCCACTAAAGCCAAAATACAAAGATTCAGAACTATCACTTACAGATTCCTTTTGCTAAATGAATTTATGCATTCTTAAACCCTAAAGCTAAGCAGACCAACCTATATCCATCCCTCCTTTTCTTTTTGGGGATTATGATGTTTATATCCTAATTCTCATCACCCTTGACCTTTCATATTTACAGGTTCATTTCCAACACTGGACCTTGCAACAAGCAAGGATACATATAGCGATTACACACACCATCCCCACAAATAACTTCTTTAACCAATCCAATCTGGGAAGCCAGGAAGTCATTTTGGTTTCACCTTACATCATCCTGGCTTTCCAGATGCAGCATTTCAGATTGGTGCCGTATCCTACATATGTCTGCTCCTATGAACTCAACAACTAGCATTTACTACTGCGCAAACTCCTCCTTGTGCAGCTAACTACGTATCTAAAGCCATCCTATTTTGCAATACCACCCTGGCTAAGCTTTGGACTTCTTCTTTAAGGGCAATAATAGCATCTAATGTTTCATTTCCGAGGTGTTTCATAACTGCTGAGATATTTACTAGAGCCTTCTCCAGTTCTGCAACTCCCAAACAGGGAATTAACCACCCGACAAATGAGGGAAAACTACTAGGTCTTTCTGTTGGTGGACTGAGCACTTCTTTCCTGACTTTGGGGGGTACTTGGCCCTGTATTATCCCAGTTAACCGATCTGTTACTCTCACCTTTGGCATTATCCCTACCGGTACCCCAAATCTAGAGATAATTTCTTTTAGTTTTCTTTTACCTTTACTACTTCCCTTGCTTCCCTGATGCGACAGGGATAAGCTTACGGCCATCCTGATCAAGTATCCACCAGTACCAATCGGTACCTGCAGCCGGCTTGTCGTGGGAGCTCACAAAAGTCTGCCTGCCTATAGGCTGCTGGGCTGTCTTGCCCTATGCCTTTCCCAAGCCTCTCTTGGTTGGTTTCTTTTTTTTCGTTTTTCTTTCAACTTTCCAAACTCTCATTATTACAAACTGCATCAGATCTTCCAGGCACTTCTCCTGCCTACGACAGACCCCATTTTAAAATTGTATCTTTCCCTCTAATTCCTCCAACCGATCTTGACCAATTAAGGACTTCAGTGCCCCTGGTAAATTCAAAAACCAACAGTGTCTCCCAAATACTCCATTGCAGTCTCATCTCCAGCCACGGAGGCTTCCAATGCTAACCCTGAGATATCGGGTTTCCGAGATCTCTGCAGATAAGGACAATCTCGCTTGCAGTGCATTCCTCCCCTCCCCGAGGTAGCACGCTGCTTTACAGCAGCAGCTTGCAGTGTCTCTCCCCCGGCTCTTTCTCCCTCTGAGCGCCCTGCGAGCCACGCGGGGGTGAAGGGGGGAGGGGAAGGCGGGGGGGAGCGGCGCGGCGGTTTCTTGTTCCAGTACTCCTCTATCTCGGCCCGGTGCAAACTGCAGCCGATCACAACAATCTGAACACACTTTAATCTAACTACACGTCATGCTGGACAGTTGTCCCCCCGCAAATTGCTCGCTAACTGAGGCTGCCGGCTCCCTCAAGGCACGGCTGGACACCGAATTCCTCCAGGGAGAGCCATAACCGAGATCCCCAGCGAGATGGGAGCTTCACTTGTTGTTCTTTTTCCCACAGACCCCAGGTTTCCACCGCTGATTTTAATCGTCGCTCCAATCCACCACTTATTACAGCTCTCAACAAGTTTCCTCTGCAGTTTCCACAACCGGCCCTGGAATGCCTGCACTGTGCGAACTGCCCGCACACCGCGCAGCGCACACACACTGCCGCAGCTACAAAGGGAAAAGGCAAAGCTGAACGCAATCCGCAGATTCGCCACGTACGCACACCGCCGAGAGAGAGCCAACAAAAAGCTGGGCGCCGTCACCGTCATCCTCACATTCCCGTGTTCACATACAACATCACAATGCCGGCAACCAGAACGCAACACGATTACCAATAAACCAAGCGCTTCGGTTTCTCCTGGGGGCCTTGAATCCCTCAAGCACCCCCTCACGGCGTTACTTTCTCAAAGACGTCGAAGCCGGCGGGTCTTGAATCTCTCCTCGTCAGCGGTTTAGGGGCCGGTTCGGCCCGGTTCCGTGACTAATGGGGCGGGGGGACCCACGGACCCACGCCCCGGGACGAGGGAAAGGGGAAAAGGGGAAAGGGCAGGGAGATGGGAGGTGGGCCGAACAACAGAACAGCGGCAACGATCTGAGGAGGAAAACTAACTCACTAAACAAAAGATACCGGAATGCAAGATAACACAAGATAATACAAGACAATTGGAACTGAAGCTAAGAAATCAAATACAATGAGAGAGAGAGTGTCCAAAAACCGAAGGCCTTACTCTGATGCTGAAGGAGAGACGCTGAGGGATCCCGCGCGCTGCCGAGACGACCGGAAATGGAAAGAAAAGGGGCGGCTCCTGCTCTGCACAGTTTGATCTTTCCCTCTGAATGAAACGCAAATGCCCCGGGGTATGTAGTTGTTCTTCTCTTCCGAGACTGCACCCGGGACGGGAGCGTTAACTCTTTAACTCCCAGTGCCCTACGTGACGGTACGACGTGGAATACCGATGACAAAAATCATAAAAGCATGA